>NC_057798.1:218621617-218646674 GCF_018294505.1 Triticum aestivum | reverse complement strand
TGAACAGTAGACGATGGAGGGGTGGCCGTGGAGGGGTGGTTGAATAGGACCCCGTGGTGTGGAGGGCTGGATGAATAGTAGACGGTGGAGGGGTGGCCGTGGAGGGGTGGTTGAACAAGAGCCGGTGGAGTAGCGCACGGTGGAGGCTAGATGAACAGGAGCCCGTGGAGGCTGGAGGAGGTCGATGGTAGCCCGTGGAGGCTGGAGGAGGTCGACGGTGGAGATGAACAGTATCCCGTGGAGTCCCGTTTTGCGGTATGCCACACCCCTCCCCCCCCGTTTCGATCGTAGCGCTCCAACACAAGTCTGTTTCGTCCGTTTTGCGGTACGCCACACCCCTCCCGATGAACAGGACCCCTATTTCGACCGTAGGAGGTCCGTTTCCTCCGTTTTGCGGTACGCCACACCCCTGCCGATCAGCTGGACCCCCGTTTCGACCGTAGGAGGTCCGTTTCCTCCGTTTTGCGGTACGCCAGGCCCCTCCCGATCAACAGGACCCCGTTTCGAACGTGGCCGGTCGAACACAATGTCGTTTCCTCCGTTGTGCGCTACGCCAGGCCTCGTTTCCATCGCCTATTCCGTCCAAGCCCTCCCGATGAACACGACCACACATTTCGTTCCGACCCAGCCGGTTGGCTCCCCATGAACACGACGACGACGCTGTTTCTCCGTTCTGACCTAGCCATGTACGTATGTGCGATAGGCATTAGAGACCCTGCCCGTATGTACGTACGTGGCCGTATTTTCTTTCTTGCACCCTCGCCGTTGTACGTACGTGTACATGCTACGTGCGCGCCTCTACTACGACACGTGCGTGCCTCTACATCCACCAGTATATATGTACGTACATGTTCGCGACCAGAATGACAACGCTACGTACGCTTCGACCAGGTTGGTCCCGACTGTCAGGCACTTCCTTGCGTGCGAAGATGTAGCTGGTGGGTCCCAGCAGTCAGGGGGGCGAATCATTTTGGTTGTTTTTTTTGCCCGGACGCACTTCCTTGCGTGCGAAGATGTAGCTCGTGGGTCCCTGCAGTTAGGGGGGCGAATCGTTTTTTTTTTGCCCGGACGCACTTCCTTGCGTGCGAAGGTGTAGCTGGTGGGTCCCAGCAGTCAGGGGGGAAACATTTTTTTTGCGAAATATGGTGGCTCGTCCGGTGGGTCCCCGCTGTCAGGTGGAGGAATAATTATTTTGCGCGTAATAAGGAGGCACTTCCTTGCTGCGTCCATGGACCCAGCTGTCAGCCTCTCCACGTACAGTCCACGTCCGATGGAAGCCGTTCCTTGACCACGTTGACCACGCCGCGCCGAGAGCACCAGGGCGATGGACGATGGCGAGGCCTAGGAAGGGGACGACGTGGAGCCGGGGAAGACGCGGCAGTGGATGCCCACGCGTAGAGGAGTACGAGGGTTCACTGGTTCGCTGCGGTGTGAGGCTGTCGTCACCGCAGAATAACAGGGGGTGTGGGTGAGTAGAGGGATGGCCTGGCCAGCGGTGGGAGTAGTAGGGGGTGGTGAGGCCTCCGCCGCATCGCAGCCGGCCACGGGAGGCAGGAGCACGAGGCACGACCGGCGCTGGTTTGGGCAGCTGGAGCAATAAGACCAGAGGTTGAAGAAGCACTACGGCCATTGGATGGACATCGTACGGTCACTGGATGTAGAACGTGCATATTGACTAAGTTGACAAAGCCCTCCGTCCCGGTCAACTTAGTAGGCCCACAAGTCAGCCTGCCACTATACTGGGTCCCAGCTAACAGGGGGAGTATTCATTTTCTTTGTGCGTAATAAGGAGGCACTTCCTTGCGTGCGAAGATATAGCTGGTGGGTCCGAGCTGTCAGCGGCGGTAACGTTTTTTTTCACGAAATGTTGTGGCCCTTTCGGTGGGTCCCTGATGTCAGGTGGACGAATCATTATTTTGCGCGTAATAAGGAGGCATTTCCTTGCGTGCGGCCGTGGACCCAGCTGTCGGCCTCTCCATGTATAGTCCACTTCAGATGCATGTCGGTCATTGACCACGTTGACCAGGCCGCGCCGAGAGCACCAGGGCGATGGACGACAGCGAGGCCTAGGAAGGGAACGACACGGAGGCAGGGAAGACTCAGCAGTTGTTTCCCACGCGGAGGGGAGTACGACTGAACGAGGGTTTACTCGTTCCTCTGCCGTCGCCGGAGAATAACAGCAGGTGTGGGTGAGTAGAGGGATGGCTGGGCCAGCGATGGGAGTAGGGTGGGGCGGTGAGGCCTGCGCGGCAGCATAGCTGGCCGCGGGGAGGAGGGAGCAGGCAGTCCCGCCGGCGCTTGTTTGAGCGGCTGGAGCAGGAAGAGCAGAGATTGAAGAAGCACGACGGCCGTTGGATGGACATCCAACCGTCACTGCTTGTGCGTCAACCTTTTTTTTAAGAAAGCCTCAAATCTGTGGAAAACAGCATACCGCCCATCTGCCATTATTTCTAATAATTTACAGCCCATTTTCTAATTCTTCAGGTTTTCTTTGGAGCCCATATTCTTTTTGTTAGCATTACAGCCCATATTGTGGCCACGGTTAAAAAATTATACGAAATTTTGCATATTTCAGTGCGGTCCGAACTATTTTTAATCCCGAATTTCGACTCACATTCAAACTGATTTTAAAAATAAATGTATATCAACATAAAATCCAACAAATTCTCCACGCATAAAAATTAATGTAATTTAAAATCTTGGAATGAAAAAAATATTTGAAACTAATTGCCGGTTTAATGTGTTTTAAAAATGTACAACCCATTTCTCATTACTGATGGGCCATTTTCTCGGCCAGCCGAATGAAAAGCTCTCCTCGTCTTGAAAGATTTGCAGCCCAATAGGCCTGACAAAGCGACTTAATTGGCAAATCACAAAAAAAACTGGGCTATGGCCGAGGACCCAGCTGTCAGCCTCTCCACGTATAGTACTCTTCCGATGGAAGTCGTTCCTTGACCACGTTGACCACGCCATGCGGAGAGCACCATGGCGGTGGACGACGACGAGGCCTAGGAAGGGGACGACGCGGAGCCGGGGAAGACGCGGCAGTGGAAGCCCGCGCGGAGAGGAGTACGAGGGTTCACTGGTTCGGCTGCGGTGTGAGGCTGCCGTCGCCGCAGGGCCTGGCCAGCGGTGGGAATAGTAGGGGGCGGTGAGGCCTCCGCGGCAGCACAGCCGGCCACGGTATGTAGGAGCATGCGGCACGACCGGCGCTGCTTTGGGCGGCTGGAGCAAGAAGACCAGAGGTTGAAGAAGCACTACGGCCGTTGGATGGACATCGTACGGTCACTGGAGCTAGAATCGTTCATATTGACTAAGTTGACAAAGCCCTTCGGCCCCGTCAACTTAGTAGGCCCACAAGACAGCCTCCCACCAAGGTGGGTCCCAGCTAGCCGGGGGAGTATTCATTTTTTTGTGCGTAATAAGGAGGCACTTCCGGTGGGTCCGAGATGACAGCGGGGGGAACGTTTTTTTCGTGAAATACTGGTGGTCTGTCCGGTGGGTCCCTGCTGTCAGGTGGAGGAATAATTATTTTCCGCATAATAAGGAGGCACTTCCTTGCCGCTGCCGTGGACCCAGCTGTCAGCCTCTTCACGTACAATATTCTTCCGATGGAATTCGGTCGTTGAACACATTGACCACGCCGCACCGAGAGCACCACGGCGGTGGACGACGGCAAGGCCTAGGAAGGGGACAACATAGAGCCGGGGAAGACGCGGCAGTGGATGCCCACGCGGAGAGGAGTACGAGGGTTCACTGGTTCGGCTGCACTGCCGTCGCCGCAGAATAACAGGGGGTGTGGGTGAGTGGAGTGGAGGGATGGCCTGGCCAGCGGTGGGAGTAGTATGGAAGCGGTGAGGCCTTCGCGGCAGCACAGCCTGCCACGGGAGGCAGGAGCGGGCGGCACGACCGGCGCTGCTTTGGGCGGCTCGAGCAAGAAGACCAGAGGTTGAAGAAGCACCACGGCTGTTGGATGGACATCATACGGTCACTAGAGCTAGAATCATTCATATTGACTAAGTTGACAAAGCCCTCCGTCCCCGTCAACTTAGTAGGCCCACAAGTCAGCTTCCCACCAAGGTGAGTCCCAGCTAGCAGGGGGAGTATTCATTTTTTTATGTGTAATAAAGAGGCACTTCCGGTGGGTCCGAGCTGACAGCGGGGGGAACATTTTTTTTGCGAAATACGATGGCCCGTCGAGTGGGTACCAACAGTCAGGGGGGAAACGTTTTTTCATGAAATAAGGTGGCCCGTCCAGCGGGTCCCTGCTGTCAGGTGGAGGAATATTTATTTTGCGCGTAATAAGGAGGCACTTCCTTGCGGCCGCCGTGGACCCAGCTGTCAGCCTCTCCACGTACAGTACTCTTCCGATGGAAGTCGGTCGTTGACCACGTAGACCACGCCGCGCTGAGAGCACCAGGACGATGGACGACGGCGACGCCTAGGAAGGGGATGACGCGGAGCCAGGGAAGACGCAGTAGTGGAAGCCCGCGCGGAGAGGAGTATGAGGGTTCACTGGTTCGGCTGCGGTGTGAGGCTGTCGTCGCCGCAGAATAACAGGGGGTGTGGGTGAGTGGAGGGATGGCCTGGCCAGCGGTGGGAGTAGTATGGGGGCGGTGAGGCCTCCACGGCAGCACAGCTGGCCACGGGAGGCAGGAGCAGGCGGCACGACCGGCGCTGCTTTGGGCGGGTGGACCAAGAAGACCAGAGGTAGAAGAAGCACTACGGCTGTTGGATGGACATCGTACGGTCACTGAAGCTAGAATCGTTTATATTGACTAAGTAGACAAAGCCCTTGGTACACTCCAACTTAGTAGACCCACAGGTCAGCCTCCGAAACGGTGCGCCCCAGATGTCAGGGGGAGGAATCATTTTTTGGGCGGCCGAAGCTAAGAATATCCGAGATTGAAGAGAAGCACGACATCCGTTGGATAGACATCCAACGGCCACTGCTGCTAGAACCGTGTGTTGACTATAATAAGTTATCAAAGCCTTGCATACACGTCAACTTATTTTTTGGGGGACGCGTCACTTAGTAGGCCCACAAGTGTGTGGAAGAGAACTTATAGCCCGTTTGCGTTTTGTAAGAATGTACATCCCATTTTTGAATTCTAATGAAATTTACAACAGCCCATTTACAGTTTGTTAAAAGTACAGCCCATTTTCTAGCTAGGACAATGATTAATAATTTCAACCAACCGTTGAAGACAGAATTCAATAAAATTTCCCACATTTTGATGGGATCCGAAATATTTTTATCTCAAAATTTCTATTCAGATTAAATATAAATTTGTATTACGTAAAAATCCAACGAAACATTGCGCGTGCAACAATGAAAATTTAAGATTTTCAAAATCCATAAATAATATTTTATAAACTAATTTCATGTTTGGTGCATTTTTTTATAGTTACTGCCCAGTTTTTATAATTACATCCCATTTATTATTTTTAAAGCCCATTTTCCTGTTAAGCCTAATGCATCCCTCCTAGGAAAGATTTGCAGCACAGCGGGGCGGAGAATAACAAGTTGACCTTGCCTGGGTATTCCTCAAAAAGACGTATAGCTGGGCTAGCCATTTTCATCTTGAAAAAAGTAGTATCAGGGATGGATATCTGGCCTGGGCTAGACGGGCCACAGCCTGCCCAGTTAATACCCTACTCTCCTCTGAACAACAACGAAATCATCGCCAAGAAAAACTCTGCAGTGCTCACGCCTCAAAAACACAAATACTGCTCGAGCTGCTTAGTCCCAGCTGTCGGCCGCACCTTGTGCAATTCTCTCGTTTATATTGACTACATAGGTTGACAATGGTGTGGGACCGTGATGTCAGGAAACCAAGAGAAAGCAAAAAATATATAGTTGTACATAATAAGGAGGCACTTGCGTACGTACGGCTATGGCCCTAGTGGGTCCCTAGTGTCATCCAGTCAAAATAAAGTCATCTCCTGAATCCTCATGTTCGTTAACCATGTTAACAATGCTCGGCGCCACGGCGAGCGCAACAACTCGAAGGACAACGGAGAGGGCCTCGCGGGCCATACGGAGGTCTGATACAGCGCCCGCTGCTCATTCAGGAAGCTAGGATCATCGGACACCTATGAGCACCTTCGAGAAACTGAGATGGCATGAAACGGTAAGGCCGTGCTTGGGAGCTCTAGTTTATTTCAAACCTGTATTAACATACAAGTATAATTTACTCGTCATCGGAAGGCCAGAGGTCTGTAAGTAAAACCGGCGGGTTACGCGTGTAATTTGAGAGACCATTGTATATTTTACGAGCATTGCTATATGGACGACATTACCAGATGATACATGCACGATGTGCGTATCATGCCATCCATGGGCAAGGCTGAAACAGTAGCTAGCGGCTGGATTAGCTATCGTCCGAGTGTCGTTCAGCGTTTTTATCGTGTGTGAAGTACTTCCAATATTTTACTAGTCGAAATCGACCAACCAAGCGCCTTCGCCTGAGACCATCTGCTTTAATTTACAAGCGTCAGTTTTACAAGCGGTTTTGGTTGGAAAACGACTATCCAATCATGGCCTAATATCATGAGTTGGTCGGAAGATCATAGGTTTCACGTCTAACCTACCCGACATGTCGTATAGGCTATGAATGAAACATCAGACGATGAACTTCTTACGCACGGAAACAACAGAAGAGGATGATCTTCTTAACAAGCAAATCACTAGCATTAGATCGACATGCAAAACAATACGAAGCATTATTCTCAGGAGGCATGGTGAACAGCTCGTGATGCCGCATGCCACAATATTCCAAGCTCAACTTTGCAATCAAACACAAGGCCTGGCATTACATAGACAATATTCAAAACAAACTCTTAACACAGGAATATCTTAGCAGAGTAACTATTTACTTCTAAACTGAACACAGGAATAGGAAAAAACACTCGACGCTGCTCACAGCAAGGGCGTCCCACTCAAAAATATCAAATGCATGTCTTCTAGCTAACATCAATGAGCAAATTTTTACAAGGTTTTCCAATTCCAATATATTAAACTAACGTCTTCTTGCTAACATCAATGATGAAATTTTGACAAGGTTTTCCAATTCCAATATATTAAACTAATGCCTTCTTGCTAACATCAATGATTAAACTTTGACAAGCTCCTCCCCTTCAAAATATGTAATGCCTATGATCGTGTCCTGTCTTAGCTTCTCGTACTTGTTTGGGCACTTTTTGCCCAGGGCACTCCACATGTTGTTAAATTGCCAATGGTCTCTGCAGACTAGTCATGTCATCGGTGTCTAATAATACTCTGTAAAGCTTCTTGGTCATTCCTTCTATAATGTACCGCATCCAGTGACTGCTTCTTTCTGCAAAGTGGAACGATCAACTGGACCCAGTAACGTAGCAGTTTGCCTTGGACACATTGGCTCCTTTTGTGCAGTTCAACTAAAATCGAAGTCAGAATAAAACCGAGCTTTAATTTTGATATCCCTGTAAGCAAGAATAGGTATAAGGGAAACAATTACTGAGAAATAATGGTTGATGGCTTGTCTTAATGGGAAACAAAGCAGGAGAGGAGCAATTCTCCATCAGTGTTATTCATTCATACTGACTGAGACATTATCTTAACAATGCCTTGGTTCAACATGTATAAAGAACGACAAAGCAGAAAAGTACCATTCCTAAAACAATGCACTAAAATCAAGGAAAGTGTTTCACGTAGCGAAGCAAAATGTCGCAATAGCAACAAGTTGAATAGATATCATGTGGTAGAGACCAAGATTTGAAACAACCCGACAGGAACACTGGAAACAAATCTCGATCTCCTTTTGTGCAGTTCCACCAAAATTAAGCAAAGTCACCGGTGTGACATTCAAGCTGAACTGCACAAAACACTCTTAAAACATAAGTGTTTCGAGTAGCGAAGTAAAATGTCGCAATAGCAACAAGTTGAATCGATACCCCTGTTTTAACACAGGCAAAAAAGGAAACAATTACTTGCCGATAAAGGAGGATGAAACAAATGGTGACAAAAAGAAGCATCTAACTTATCTTGGATGGAAAACAAAGTAGGATAGTAGCATTTCTAAAACGGTAGCATTGATTCATATTAACAGAGACACTCTCTTGAAACAACATTCGTTAAAAAATGTAATTTACTTTTAACAGTGGCATTGCTTCAATTTTCCGGCGGCATTCTTAGATCTGTATGGGACATGCTAGCACCATGTGCGTCCACACGTATAAATGGGTGATGCAGAGTATGTAGCCAAGCAGCATATCTATGTTGGTCCCATATTTGTTCTCTTTGAACTTTTTTCCTATGTGAGGGCAGCAAATCTAGTCCTGCACAAACTACACGACCCCCCCAGTTTCTTTCCCTTATCAACAAAGAGATCGGTTCCTTACATATGTGTGTACTGGGTTACCCCCTTTTTCCCTTTTCGACCAACAAAGCGGCTGGATAGCCAGTCTATACTACTTTTCCTCCCTCCTTTCCTCATTGAACCACGTCCTAGATTCATGCTCCACCCCACCGCACCTTTCTTTCCTCTTTGAACCAAGACCTAGATTCGACTACAGATCGAAAAAGATCCACATGCAGCTAGAGCAACGACGGTTTCAAAGAAACTTATACCTTAGGGTCATCGGGATGTGGGAAGGCGTGCGGCAGGAGGCCGGATCTGCCCACACTACGTACGGCAGCGAGGAAGAAGGGGTCGGTGGCCCTCCCGCACAGGCGCTGGGTGAAAGAGAACAGCGCAGCCGGTAGTGGATTGCCTCCCTCGCCGAACGCGATAGAGTTAACGCTGCACCTCCTCCCCTTCCTGGTGCGACGGCATACGGACGCCTCCTTCACCAGCTGTGAGGGGGGAGAGAGAGAAGAGGCCAACGCAGTCTTGTTTAGATCTGGTGAAGAGAGGGTGAGAGACTGTGAATATAGCAAACCCTAGCAAATGAACGCTGAGCCTCCAGCGTGTAACATATATGTATTGCAGCGAGCGTGTGGAGAGTGCAAACCCTAGCGAACAAGCGCTGAGGCTCCTGCTTATATATATACTCATACTAATGTAGTACGGACTAAGCTCCGGTGCCTTCACTCCATCTGCTTTTCGCTGTATGACAGGTGAGCCAGCCACATTTTGGGCCCACCTGTCATAAAGTCAAAGCCAGGTGCACTAAGTCAATGAAGCTGCGTCCATATAGTACTCTCATGTGTATACGACTAATATATAGTGGAGTGGTTTTCTTATTCTCTCCATAACAATCGTTTTAAATTGTGTAAGTACGAAACGAAACTCTTTATTTCATGTACAGAGGGAGTACTACTTCCGATGAACTAACGATCCGCGCCCACGCGTCCTGGTCGCACTTCCTGTCCTTCACGTGTGGTACACTACCCTACCTTAAGTGAACAACCACACATGTGCCAAATTATCGGAAACGTGTGAGAGTGTGTACAAATAAAGAATTTTAATTTCAATTATTGGAAAGGTTTTAGAGTATTACAAAGTTTGACTTCAGTCAAATCTAATATGCGGAGTAAATAAAAATGGAGGGCTACTACGTCCATCCGGGTTTTTAGTCCACACCATTTTTTAAATCAAAGTTAATAGCTGGACAAATAAAATTACAGGGGAGCTGGAGACAAAGTTGTGAGAAGGCTTAGAAATCAATACAAAACTTATGCTCTTAGTACCAACGTCGATCCTTCTTCGAGGAAACATTTGGTTCATAGCCAATTGTGTGATAAAATTGCACCAACGTGAAAGACGACTGCGTCTCCAACGCAACCAAGGTGAACTGACGAAGGATATCATCTTTGTGTGTAACAAGCAAAGAGCACTGATGGAAGACAGCTTGTTTTTCATTGAAAATCGATCAGCTTCACAAGCCGACGCAACCATGAGGCGTGACCATGAGCATCGATAGGTCATCGTGGTGATGCATCATCCATTTGGCATCAAGTTTGGGTGAGGCACCTATGAAGTTCGACAAATCCTCACTGTCGGTGTCAAAACCGGCGGATCTCGGGTAGGGGGTCCCGAACTGTGCGTCTAGGTGGATGGTAATAGGAGACAAGGGACACGATGTTTTTACCCAGGTTCGGGCCCTCTCGATGGAGGTAAATCCCTACTCCTGCTTGATTAATATTGATGATATGGGTAGTACAAGAGTAGATCTACCACGAGATCAAAGAGGCTAAACCCTAGAAGCTAGCCTATGGTATGATTGTTGTTCATCCTACGGACTAAAACCCTCCGATTTATATAGACAGCAGAGAGAGCAAGGGTTACACAGAGTCGGTTACAATGGTAGGAGATCTACATATCCGTATCGCCAAGCTTGCCTTCCACGCCAAGGAAAGTCCCATCCGGACACGGGACAGAATCTTCAATCTTGTATCTTCATAGTCTAGGAGTCCGGCCAACGGTGATAGTCCGGCCATCCGAACACCCACTAATCCAGGACTCCCTCAGTAGCCCCTGAACCAGGCTTCAATGACGACGAGTCCGGTGCGCATATTGTCTTCGGCATTGCAAGGCGGGTTCCTCCTCTGAATACTTCATAGAAGATTTTGAACATAAGGATAGTGTCCGGCTCTGCAAAACAACCACCGTAGAGAGAATAATCTTTACACAGATCTGCTGACGTATTCCGCAGCATGACATCACACCATGGCTAGGCCTTTATTCGAATCGTTTTTTGCTGTCCCACCTCAGCGCGTTTAGCGAGGCGGTTTCCTTGGCACGTCTTATCAAAGCGGAGATCGTGCCCCCTTATTCCGGGATCCTCATCAATACGGGCGTGGGTAACCCAACCGTGCCCGTTGGCACGCCCCCTCTATCGAAGGCGAGTCCCAAACGGCCACGGGGAGGGCTCTTGGTATTCAACCTCTTTATAACGAGACCAAGGCATGCTCCTTTCTTTCAATCTCAATCGAATCCGCCCCTCGCCTCGAGTTCCAACACCCAAAGCTCCAGATTCAGTCGCTCCGGACCTTCGACGATGTCCGGCTCCGACCTGCAAGGCCGGTGGGTGCCTTCTTCCGTCACGAAATAAGACGTGCTAAAGCTGAGAGACGCCAGGTATCTAACCGGTGAAATTTCGCATAGGCTACCTGCCCAAGGGCAGGTTATTCCTACTCCCGAGCCTGGTGAGAGCGTGGTGTTCGTGTCTCACTTCCTTCGGGGTTTAGGCTTCCCGACGGACCCCTTCGTGAGGGGGCTCATGTTTTATTATGGGCTGGAATTCCACGACTTGGATCCAGAGTCCATCCTCCACATCTCATCGTTCATTGTCATATGCGAAGCCTTCCTCTGCATTACCCTTCACTTCGTATTGTAGCTCGAGACCTTCAAAGTGGAGCCTAAGATGATCAACGGGCAGCAGACAGAGTGCGGAGGGTCTGTTATAAGCAAAAATGCTAACGCTCCATGGCCCGAGGGCTCTTTTCAAGAGGTGCTCGATTTATGGCAACAGGAGTGGTTTTACATCACCGCTCCCAGGGGCACCAAATGGGTGGCGCCACCTGCCTTCCGCCCGGGTCCTCCACAGCGGCTGGCGTCATGGGTCAACAGAGGGCTCGACTGGGGGCCGTCCAAGGACGTTCCTCTGCTGCAGGGTCGTATTCGAGACCTCCAAGAGAGAGAGATCAATCTGGTCGTAGTGGCGCAGGTCATGCTGATTCGGCGCCTTCTGCCCTGCAAACGTCGCCCCCTCCGCCTGTGGGAATTTAATCCGGAGGGACCACGAGCTCTCCAACACTTCATGGGCGTGACGCCCGTGGAGATGTATAAACTGTTCTTCGGATCACAAGAGATGTATCCGGACTTGACCGAGGACGTAGGTCTGAGCTGCAATTGTCCGGATACTCAAGTAAGTAGTCCCGTGCCCGGACACGCTATCCGTACATTTATCATAAACTTGCCCTTTAAAGAGATGTCCCCTGAACAGGAGTGGATAGCGAAAGCAAAACTAATAAGGTGTCCGGCCCCCCTCCCTGAGACCACGCCGGATCCTGTGTTAACCAAGATGCTAGAGGCTGCGCCTTTGGAAGAGGGCAAAGGGGGGAATGGGGAAGCTACTGCCTCCGCGAAGGAGGCTTTCAAGAAAGGGGGGATCGAGAATCCCTCCCTCCAGGGGGAGAAGAGGACCGCTTCTGAAGATCCGGAGGCCAAGGCCTCAAAGCGGGGGAAGAAATCTTCACCAGAGGGTCCTGCGCCAGGAGAAGCCCCGGCCGCACTATTTCCACAAGGGAATCAGCCCTCCAGCGAGCCGTAAGTAGAAAGGGGAGTTTTGTAATAAGGGACATCCCTGTTTTTATTTCTGAAGATAACCGAAGTTTTACTTTGTAGTTCGGATCTCAGCCCTTCTCAGCAGAGCTCATCTTCGGGGGATCTTCGTCCGGAGATGATGGACAGCGAAATGCCTCCATCTACCGCACCGTCATGCGGGGTGGACGACCCTGAGGTGTCGTCGCGGAGGGTTTCCCCGAGTCCGGCGGGGCCGGGAGGTCCGGCACCAACTAGTGTAT
Source organism: Triticum aestivum (assembly GCF_018294505.1). NCBI lineage: Eukaryota > Viridiplantae > Streptophyta > Magnoliopsida > Poales > Poaceae > Triticum > Triticum aestivum. The sequence goes on along the minus strand of NC_057798.1, from coordinate 218,634,163 downwards.
GGTCGGAGGAGCTGAAGGATCTGCTCGGGCGAGCGTCTATCTCAGAAGATCACCGTGCGTTAATGGGTACGGTGATTGAAAGGATTTCATCCGCTGAGAGCGGATTGCATGAAGCCGTCAGAAGTTTACTGACGGGGTTTGAGGTACGTGAAAATGATATACCTTCTGACAGTTTTGCATATAGAATGCGCCCTGTATAGATAGTAGCCCCTGAGACTCGGTACGTTGTCGAAAGTGACAGCGCGCCGAGGATCATAATCTCAGTTGTAAGATGTCGCCTGTCCTATATAGGTGGCAGAGCATCCAGTGGCCAGCCGGACTGAGCAATTTTCCAAACTAAAGCGGCAACTTGACATGGCGGATGCGGACATCGCGCTTGTCAATAAGAGGCTTGACGAGTCACAAGGTATGCAACTTCTCCGCGGACACCTGGTAAGGGAGCTTGACGCCCATGCCTTACAACATGTATGCTTTATGCAGATGGTGCCGCTGCTATGGAGAACCTTCGGGCGGAGCTAGCCCGAGTGAAGGAGCAAGCCAGAAAAAGTGATGCGGCTGCCTTGAGGGCGACCGTAGAGCTAAAAGCCAAACAGGCTGCTCACTGTCGAAGCAGGGAGGAAATGGCCGAGATGGCCGGGAAGTTGAAGAATGCTACCGACCGCTGCGAGTTTCTTGAAAAAGAACATCGAGCGGAGCAAGAGGACCTGAAGAAGGCCACCGCCGAAGCCAAGGATGCCCGCTCCGCGATGAGAGCTATAAAGGAGGAGCTACGTCAAGCCGGGGATATCGTGGCTGGAAAGCCCTTTCTGCTGCGGAGGAAATTTATGGATCCTAAGTATGCTCAGTTGGGCCAGCTGTGGGGTGCGGAGGATGCTTATCTAGATTTGGCGGCGAGTGCCGCAGACGCGGTCGCATACTTCCGAGGCCAAAAGGATCACGGAATGGAAGAGCTTTTTTGGTCGCAGTTCCATAATCCAGAGCGTCCGCTTCCATTGACCGATCGTTTGGCCGAATGGGCTGAGCTGAATAGGTTGTCCGGACTTGCCATGAAGGATGTTGTGACTCATTTGTGGCCGAGCAGGCCTGAGCCGAAGAGGTATTTTGGCTTGGTGCAGCAGTTCCTTGGTGCGGTGCCGCATATTGGTGCAATGAAGCGGTCAGCATGCATAGAGGGTGCGCGGATGGCTCTTGCCCGTGTCAAGACATGCTGGGCGGAGATGAAGGCCACCGATGTTGCATCCCAGGATTCAGACAGAAGCCGAGTACCTGCCGAGCACTATTTTGAGGAAGTCCTGCAGGGCGCTCATTTAATAGAGACGCGGTGCTCGAAGGATATTATGTTCTAATGACATGTATGATTTGTGAAACGATTTTTCAATATAATATAAGCGCTTTTTATACTTGTGCATTCAAGTATTGAAATACCTCCTGTGCGGCCGTTAATGTATATGTGTATATAACATGAAAGATGGCAGTCTTTGGCTTCAACCCCCACGCACATAGTGCAGGGGTGTTTGCAAAAAAAGCACATTTTCACACTTAATCCAATGTCTTGGTCCTGTGAAGGAGGTGATAGCGTAGCAAACTAGGCAACCGGACTATAATGCTTTATCACTTTCACTTAGCCATAGGAGTTCGATGGTGGGGCTACTATATAGCCCCTAGGGACACCGCGCTCTCCGAATTCGGGGCGCGTATGTGCCTGACCGGGAAACGGTCCTTCGTTAATGCGGAGGAATTCTAAACATTCCGGTGGGTCATCGAGTGGTTGACCAGTCTCACGCTATATCATGACAGTCAGTTTTCGGCTTTCTCTACTGAGGTGCTCACTAGGCCGAACCGGGGCACAATCGCAGTAGTTCTCCTGGTGCCGCGTTAGCCGATAGAGCGGAACGTAAGGCAGCAAAACACAGGAGCCGGGCAAACCCAACATTTGACCAAAGACATGATTCGGAGCTGATGCATATAAGGCCTAACTCGAGACGCCGAACACTCCCTAAGGTATTCGGTCTTTATGAAAACGGGCAGAACAATGCCCTAAGCCCCTAGTGTCCAGGTACGCGCAAAAACTTCTGACGCGGCCGATGCCAAAACGCGAGCCTCCTCGGCTATAGCAAGAAACCGGGGGATGTGTATCAACAAGAGACAGTAAAAAAGGTTTACGTAGGGTCTTAATCTGAAAAGAATCCTTGCAACGGGTCCCTACTGCACGTCTGCGCCTGTGTCTCCGTTGTGCCGTATCCTGGATGGGTGTAGCATGGTGTTCATCTGTAAAAGAGAAGAACTTAGTTGAAGAAAGGTTGTGCGAAAAATGGATTTAAAATAAACAGAGTATGATTCAAAAAATGAATAAAATTGAGCTTTATTGTCTCTTGTTGTACATGCGTGGAGCCCCTTGTAAGGGGGTACGCGGCTAGTAAGCCCCTTGTTTATTTATACCGGACTCGCCTATCCGTGTCCGAGGTCTGAATGACCTGTTTAGGTGCTTTGATCAGCAAAGCCGGATTAGTGTGTGGCTGTCAAGGCAGTCTCACATTCTTCCGTATTCGAGGAACACTCGAAGTTTCCCTTTAATGAGATGATGCCGCGTGGACCGGGCATTTTAAGTGTAAGAGATGCGTAATGCGATATTGCGTTAAAGCGGGCGAAAGCTTCGCGTCCCAATAGTGCTTGATTGCTACTTTTAAATGGGGCGATGTGGAAGACTAACTTTTCGTGACGGAAGTTGTCGGATGAGCCGAACACAACTTCTAGTGGTAGAGAGCCCGTACAATGGGCATATCGGCCTGGCATCACTCCTTTAAAGGAAGTGTTGCTATGGCAAATTTTGGTTGGGTCTATCCCCATTCTGCGGATTGTGTCCTGATATAGCAGGTTTAGATCACTGCCGCCGTCCATTAGAACTTGTGTAAATTGTAGTCCGTCGATTATAGGATCTAATATCAAAGTAGTCCATCCTGCGTTCCGGATACTTCCGGAGTAATCCTGATGGTCGAAGGTGATTGGTTTTGACATCCAGTGTTGGGACTCCGCTGGGGTGGACCATGCGGCGCGTATTTCAATGGGCGCCGCTCTATTTTTCCCTGTTGTCACTTGAAGTGAGCTTACTGTTTTGACCTCTTGTGGGAAATTCTATTGTTTTCCGGTGCTCTGCTTGTGGGGTTCGTCATCGTCCTCACTTGGTGTGTCGAGCCCCTTGTGTTCGGCGTTAAGTCGGGCCGACTGTTTGAAGACCCAACAATCTCTGTGGGTATGGTTCGCAGGCTTCCCGGGGGTACTGTGGATTTGGCATATCTTGTCCAAGATTTTGTTTAGGTTGGATAGCTCATCGCTATTGTCCTTAAGGGGCAGTTTTTTATTGTTCTACCGAGAGCTTTTGAATCCGGCATTGACTACCGTGCTCTTCGGACTATTTCCCTTGGTCCGGCGCTGGTCCTTGTTGCGTCGTGGTTTCCCATTTCCATCCCTGACCACGGATGTACTTGGGTCACTGGTGCTGCATCTTGCCAGCCAGCTATCCTCTCCCGCGCAAAAGCGGGTCATGAGTCTTGTTAGTGCGGCCATTGTTCTTGGCTTTTCTTGGCCAAGGTGTCTGGCGAGCCATTCGTCTCGAACATTGTGTTTGAAAGCTGCTAAGGCTTCAGCGTCCGGACAGTTGACTATTTGGTTCTTTTTGGTGAGAAACCTATTCCAGAATTTTTCGGGTTGACTCTCCGGGCTGCTTGGTTATGTGACTTAAATCGTCTGCGTCCGGAGGTCGGACATAGGTCCCTTGAAAATTGGCCCGAAAAGCATCCTCGAGCTCTTCCCAACTTCCAATAGTGTTTTCGGGGAGGCTTTTAAGCCAATGCCGGGCTGGCCCTTTGAGCTTGAGGGGTAAATATTTTATGGCGTGGAGGTCATCTCCTCCGGCCATGTGTATGTGGAGGATGTAATCCTCAATCCAGACTCCAGGGTCTGTCGTTCCATCGTATGCCTCTATGTTTACGGGCTTGAATCCCGCTGGAAATTCATGATCCGGCACCTCATCGGTGAAACATAGGGGGTGCATGGCGCCCCTATATTTGGGTGTGCCGTGATGTTCGGGTACTTGACGTGCTGCATTGCTCGCTAGAGCTTGTTTTCTTGGCCCATAGATAGACCTAACTGGGCCATCCTTTTGGGGCGAATCCTTATGCGGATCGCGTGCCGGCTTGTGTGCGGTGCCACTTGCCGCTCTATGTTTGTCGTGTGGTCGTCTATCCGACCGGGCGGCCTCTTTGTTCTTTGATTGTGGGGGCTCTACGGCCTCCTCGTCAAATTCGGGCAGTAGTTTGCGCTTCGGGTACCTCTTTGTTTGGCGACTTTCGCCGTATTTGTCTGCGGTGTTGAGTACTTTGCTCCATCTCATTCTGAGTGCGTCTTCCGCTGTTTTGAGCTTCCGCTTCTGCTTCTTCAGACTATGTGCAATGGCGACGAGCCTTTTGTGGAGGTTCTTCTGCTCCAACGATGTGTCCGGCGTGAGATCGTCCGGACTATTATCTTCGCCGGGGACGGATTGTTTATCCAAGTTATCCTGTTCGGATGGTTGCTCGAGGGCATGTTCGTCGTCCACCAATTCACCCTGCTCTATGGTTGGGTCTATATGGGTGTTGTCTTTGTCGAGGCGGGACTTTGAGCGGCGCTTACGTCGCCGTTTTAACTGCTTTTCGAGGGAATTATCCTTCGCAGCGTCCCGTTGTTCCCCGTTATCGCTTCCTTTAGGTGTATCCACCATATATACATCGTGAGTTGAGGTAGCCTTCCAGTGCCCTGTAGGCGCTAGTTCTTGATCGTCTCCAGCATCGTCGTCCATACCGTCGATGTCTTCGGAGTCAAAGTCGAGCATGTCGGTTAAATCATCGACAGTGGCTACAAATTGGGTGGTGGGTGGGCGTTAAATTTCTTTGTCGTCTGCATCCCAACCGTCCTGACCATAATCCGGCCAGGGCTCTCCTGATAAAGAGAGACACTTTAGTGAATTCAGGATGTCGCCAAAGGGCGAGTGCTGAAAGATGTCCGCAGCGGTGAACTCCATGATCGGTGCCCAATCGGATTCGATTGGCAGGGGCGTGGAAGGTTCGGAGTCCGGAGAGGAGTCCGGCACCTTGGAGTCACAAGCTTCACAAAGGATAGGGTTGGTATTCGGCTCTATCGCCGTAGAGGTAGCAGCCCCCGAGGCGGTGTCCAGCCACCCATCCTCGATCAACGCAGTCGGCTCCGAGCTAAGGGTCGGAGCAGACACGTGTGCGGCCTCCAGGGCACTGTCCGGCAGCAGAGCTAGATCATGCCCATCGTGACAGTGCGACGCGCTTGGCTGTGGCTCGAACCCGTCGAAGATCAAGTCTCCACGGACGTCAGCCGTATAGTTCAAACTTCCAAATCTGACCTGATGGCCAAGGGTGTAGCTTTCAATCTGCTCCAGATGGCCAAGCGAGTTGGCCCGCAGTGCAAAGCCGCCGAATACGAAGATCTATCCGGGGAGAAATGTCTCACCCTGGACCGCGTCGTTGTTGATGATCGAAGGAGCCATCGGGCCTAACGATGACGACACAGAGGAACTCTCTATGAAAGCACCAATGTCGGTGTCAAAACCGGCGGATCTCGGGTAGGGGGTCCCGAACTGTGCGTCTAGGCGGATGGTAACAGGAGACAAGGGACACAATGTTTTTACCCAGGTTCGGGCCCTCTCAATGGAGGTAAAACCCTACAACTGCTTGATTAATATTGATAACATGGGTAGTACAAGAGTAGATCTACCACGAGATCAAAGAGGCTAAACCCTAGAAGCTAGCCCATGGTATGATTGTTGTTCATCCTACGGACTAAAACCCTCCGGTTTATATAGACACCGGAGAGGGCTAGGGTTACACAGAGTCGGTTACAATGCTATGAGATCTACATATCCGTATCGCCAAGCTTGCCTTCCACACCAAGGAAAGTCCCATCCAGACATGGGACGGAGTCTTCAATCTTGTATCTTCATAGTCTAGGAGTCCGGCCAACGGTGATAGTCCGGCCATCCGGACACCCCCTAATCCAGGACTCCCTCAGTCACTATGGTCTGTTTCTTCTCAGTAATCAAGCTCGAGGAAGGAAGAACCACGTGGCTGAGGACAGTGAGGCGGAACAACAATGGCCATCCAATTTTGTGCAGTTCCACTAAATTTGAGGAAGACATGCCCGGGTATGGAGACACGCATCGCTGTTTCCAGAAATATAAAAAAGGGTTAATGAAAAGTACACCAACAAACAGAAGCATCATAATTATATCTTGATGGGAACTAAACCAGGATACCCGAGAAAAAAAGCATTTCTACATTTAACCAGTGATAGTACTACCACCATATGGACAATGACCGCACAACCACGATGTACTTTTTGTCGAAACAACATGTATACCTCCACCGAGTATAATAGTACTAGTAGGTGATGTTGGAACAGCCGATGAACCGTAGCTACTATGCATGGGGAGCTGGGGAGTAGTCGCATAGAAGAAAACCCGCACGCAGCGACCTGGGGAGCTGGACCAGTACAAGAAGTTATACCTCAGGTGGGCGAGATGTCGTTTAGGCAGGCGGGCGGGATCTGCCCACACGAGGGCAGTGAACAAGGGCGCAGAGGATCTTCGTCCGCGCCAGCGCCGGCTCCGAGAGGACGGTGCGCATCGGCTCCCCCATCGCCGACGGCGACAACGTCAACGCTGCACCTCCTCACCTCCCACAGCAGACGGGATTCGGCCGGATCTGTGACCACCGGTGAGGAGAGAGATAGACTGGACACTGTCATCTTGTTTTGATATGGAGAGGGTGAGAGAGCGAGACACGAGAAACTCTATCAAACAAGAGGCTATAATGGAGTAAAAAAATCTCTCCATAGTAATGGTTTTAAATAGAATACGTGCGTTCCCGGAAAAAAGAAACGAAAACTGGCGGATAATTTTTTAAGGTTCTGTCTAGGACACATCTAGATGTGACATAGTTATGTCACATCTAAGTTGATGTCCACTCTGTTTGTTGTCTTTTTCTTTGGGTCCTAGTTTTTTTGTTTCTTGTTGCTACATTATATACTTCTGGGAGCTTAGATGTGATATCCTTAAATAACATCTAGATGTGAATTGGACAAACTGATTTTCTAACGTACCAAGAAAGAAAACTCGATCAAAAACACGCCCCCGCTTCCAGGTCGCGAGAGTCGTCGCGCGCACACACACATAGACATAGACATGCATATCCGTGTTTACGTAAAATTCCATTTCCATCTCCATCTCGAATCATATTTGTCCAACTGGCACATTATTTATGTTGTTAATTATATACGCAGCAATATTAACGTACAGCATCTCTTGTTTGCGCATGTCCGGACCGCTGCCACGGCCGGTCCTGACCAACCCGAATCCTCTTCACCACCCGCGCGTGCTTCCCGCCCAAAACGGTCAGTGCCGCATTCATGCCCGGCCAGAGCGGATGCGACCTCTCACTGGCGCCGGCATTGAAGCGGCGCGCCAGCCGAGAGAGCGTCGCCCACGCCGCTTCCGGGTGCACGTGGCTGCTCCGCGTTCAAAGGTCGCAATAGCCTGCAACAACATGCATGTAAAAAAAATTGGGAGTTCGTGCTACAGCTAGCTATCCTCCCCCAACTCGTCAGTCTCTTCCAGTAGTGCTAGTAGTACTCCATGGCGCGATCCATCGACAAGCAGGCGGGAAAGTTATCATATACTCGGTTTGCGGTGAGTGGCATGCCGAGCGATCGTGTGGGGTCGAGCCGTGGAGGAGGGTGAGACATGAACACGATAGACGTGATTGACTATGTGATTTGACTGCTCCTTAGTGGCCCCTACACGTACTCCCCCTAAGTGTATGCAATAGTCACACGTACACATGGACGCAAAAACGCGCGCGACGCCCTAATGCATGCATGTCCGAGCACACAACAGAACACACACGGTCACGCTAAGTGCTCAACCTACACGTGCATGCACACTCATACTCAGTCAGGGTGAGCTAGTGACCGTGTCGGTGTTCTGGGAACGGGGGTCCCCAGACTTGCCTGCCTGCGGCCTGCGGCGTGGCTCAAAGGAGGCCCGGCGCAGCCCATCTTCATCAACGCAAGCTCAAGACCCTTGCGAGGGGCCAAGCCTCGCGGGGCGGACGACAAGGAGCTTCCCCAGGCACGGCCTCGTCACGCTGGCTCATGAGGAGGTGGAGAGTTCAAGGCGGGGTACCTTGCAAGGTGCCCATGACGCAAGCCATGACGACCAAGGGCGCCAGTCGGGCGCCAGCCCGCGCAGTGTCCTCCTTTCCTCTTTGGTGCGAAGGGGGCAAGCGCAGGCGGGAGCATCAAGCAAAGGCGTCCATTTCGGTGCAACAAGACCAAGACCAGCCCAATGGCTGGAAGGAAGTCATTGTGGAGCCCAAGCCAGCGTCACCACCAGAGCCTTTGACAGGCGAGGACCAACTTTAGTCAGGATAAGTGTACCCGATGTTCCCCTTCAAAATGGCCAATTGTTGGTGCCCTTCCCGCTCAAATATTTGGGAAGAGGCCCACGGCCTTTGCCTATAAATAGGACTAGCCACCCCCAGGGTAGAGGCAATCGGGACCTGACCTAGCAATCGGGATCCTCACCAAGAAACCAGTAGATAGAGCGATTGAACTCCTCCCAGTAGTTCGTCGCACCAGCCAAGAACTGCCCCTCGCGTGGCTGTTCTACCTTGTATTGTTCATCATCCGCCCAAGAGGCAATCCACCACACCACACACTGGAGTAGGGTATTACACCACAATGGTGGCCTGAACCAGTATAAATCTTGTGTCTCTTGTGCTGTTCAGTTTGGTAGTTTAGGTCCTAGCGATTCGGCGAGGAGCAAGCCGGTAGAGGGTTGAATCTTCGCGCGCACCCCAGTGTTCGAACCTCAAGGGTCTCCCGGAACCCGAAATCAGACATTTGGCGCGCCAGGTAGGGGCGCGCCGGAATTTGCCTTCCGTCGTCTCGTTCTTCTCCGACCACCGCATCCATGTCTGACGCTCGTCGGGCTCGCGCCGAGCGCCGAGCCGCCCTCGCTTCCCATGTCGCCCAGACGGCTCCCGTCGGCGGGCGCCCTCGTCGTTCCCCGTCACCTGCCGTCAACGCCGCCACCGGCCCGGCGGGGAACAAACAACAAGCATCGTCCCAGCATCCATCCATGAGGCGGGACGGCCGCACTGCCACGCCCTCGCTCACCCCCGCTGGTTCTTCGTCACGCGCGCCCCGCACGGCCATGGAGGCCCGAGCTGCGCCCATCGCGGCAAACGATCTCCTGCTCTACCACCCCATCGATGACGTCTACGAAGAATGGCTCGACCGGATCGCCGAGCTCATCTGCGCCGTCCTTCTCGCTGCACCGCACCCTGCCCTGCGCGGGCAATGAAGCTCCTAGGGCGCCTCAGCCGCCTCCTCCTCAAGAAGGCGCCCTGGTCCCAAGGCGCGCGGCCCCTGGGCGGAACCCGCTCCGTCAGGCGCCAGCGTGGTAAGAGCAGAGCTGCCAAGAAGTTCCTCGCCCTTGAGAAGCTGCCCGAGCGCAACCTGCTCCAGCACGTCAAGACCCTGCGCGGCCCCCAGCCGTGGCACATGGGGACCCGCAGGACCAAGCTCTCCGTCGCCCAAGGCCCCCTGTGGCCACGGCGGGCTGCTGCGCCTTCACCTCCGAGCTGCGCAGCATCGCGTGGCCCGACAAGTTCAAGCCAGACCTGCCTCCTCGCTACGACGGCACGGCCGACCCTGTAGAGTTCCTTCAACTCTACGAGTTGGGCATCGAGGCTGCCAACGGAGAGGAAAAGGTCATGGCGAACTAGTTTCCCATGGCGCTCAAGGACGGAGCCCGCACCTGGCTCCTGAATCTGGCCCCAGGCACGATCTCCTCCTGGGACGAGATGCGCACTCACTTCATCGCCAATTTCCAGGGTACTCGTGACCGGCCACCCGCCGTGAGCGACACGCGCCGTATCAAGCAGCAACCAGGGGAAACCCTGCAGAAGTACATCCAGCGCTTCAACAACGCGCGCCTCAAGATCCCCAGGGTGACGGAGGAGGCCATCATCTCAGCCTTCTCTGACGGTGTGCGCGATGTCAAGATGAAGGAGGATCTGGCGATGCATGAAGACCTGTGCACCTCCTTGGAGTTGTTCAACTTGGCGACCAAGTGCGCCAGGGCTGAGGAGGGGCGCCTCTCCCTCCTTGAGCTGCCTGCTGCGGACCCCGGAGAGAAGAAGCCCAAGGCCAAGGATGTGAAGCGCAAGGGAGGTGCCGTACTCGCGGCCGAGCCAGACACCAAGCGGGCCAGAGATCGGCCCGAATCCTCCAAGGGCAGTCGGTACTGCGTGTACCACGACCTCCACACCCACAACACCAATGAATGCCAAGAGCTCCGGGCCGTGCGTGAAGGAAGGGTCGGCAAACGTCCCGACCGTAGCGACCGGGGCTACGGCCGAGGAGGAGGAAGGAATGTAGGACGTTGGGAAGACCGCGGCCCGCGCCAAGGGTGGCGTGACCAACCTCGCGAGGATCGCTGGCAGGACCCGCCTCGCGAGGGAGGCTGGAGGGATCAGCCTCGCGAGGATCGCCCGCAAGGGAACGCAGGCCTCCCTCCGCTGCCGCCGCAGCCAAGGAGAAATGAAGACCGTCATCAGGACGAGGGGGCTGGGGGCTTCCAGGAACCACGCACAATCGCCTGCATCCTGGGTGGAGCTCAAGCCCCAGCCTCTCAGTGCATCTTCAAGCAGTTCGCCCGCGAAGTGAATGCAGTCCTCCCCAAGCTCGAGGCCACGCGCCCTCTCAGGTGGTCGGCATGCACCATCACGTTCAGCTCAGGGGATCAGCTCAAGTGCGCGGCCATAGCCGGAGTCCTCCCGATGCTTTGTTCCCCAATCATCAGCAACGTGCTAGTCACCAAGACCCTCATCGACGGCGGGGCAGGGCTCAACGTCCTATCCATGGAAACGTTCAACAATCTTCAAGTGCCCTACAGTCAGCTTCAGCCAACCAAGCCCTTCTCCGGAGTCACCGATGGCTCCATGGTCCCGATAGGGCAGGTCCGCCTTCCTGTCACCTTCGGGGCACGCGACAACTACCGCACCGAGCTCATCGACTTTGATGTCGCCCACATTCGCCTGCCGTACAACGCCATCCTCGGATACCCGGTGCTGGCCACGTTCATGGTCGTAACCCACCACGGCTACAACGTCCTCAAGATGCCAGGAAGCAGCGGGGTCATCACGGTGCCCTACGAAGAGACAGACGCAGTGTGCTCCCTGGAGCGAGCCTTTCAGGCCGCATCGCTAGAAGACCCAGACCGCGGCAGCAGGAGGCCTCCCGAGGCCGCCCCCAAGAAGAAGAAGACATCGTCTGGCCCGGCCCCTCAGGAGGCAGGCCCCTCAAGCCCGCGTCTGCTCAGGGGGAGCCTCCTTCCATCGCATAGGGAAGCGTGCCCAGCGCCCTCCTCAGGCAGGGCTCGGGGGCTCTCCCCTAGAGGGCCGCTGACCTTGCCAAGGTCACGTGGGAGGTGCTTGGGCACCACGTGGAGGCGTGCTTCGAAGCACGTTTCCCTCAAGAAGGAACAAGGCAAGGAGGGCCGAACTCTCAGGAGTTCATCAGTAAGGCCATTCGGGAGTTACAGGAGTCAAGGCTCATGAGAGGCAGCCACCTCCTACCCGCCGTGGCCCCCCATCCAGGCGAGGATGGTGGGCTGTGCGTTTGCATCAACATATCGGGGCTCAACCGAGCCGCGTCTCAAGAGCGCCTCTGGCCCTCGCGAGTGGGACGCTGCGAGGGTCCGCCCCACAGCTACGTGCGCATGCCTTACGGCTTGCCGAACGCGGCTGCTGCGCACCAACGTCTCATGAGGGCCATCTTGGAGGCTCAAGAGGTCAGGCGTGCCGCAGCCCTGGCGGAGATGGAGATGGCCCACGAGGAGCCGCCAGCGCCTCCGGGGCCTCCTGAGGCCCCTGGGCCTGGGGGCTCGTGAGGCTCGGCTCCCGCAACCCACCGGGTCTGCTACACCAACACCCCTTCGTCCCCACATCATCAGGTGACATCTTTTAAGTTCAATTTCTGGCTGGGAGCGCCCTCAGGGCCGCATTATTCCCAGGTCGTGTGGGTCCGTCCCTGCGGCATGTATCCCTTTTATTTCATGTCCTTAGCTTACCTTATTGGGGGCGCCCCTCGGGCTGCATCATCCCCAAGTCGCTCGGGCTTGTCCCAGCGGCATGTATCCTTCTTGCGTTTATCTTAGGGCTATGCTTTCGATCCACCATGCTTGTTATTTGGTGCCCTTTTTCTCCTGGGTGTCGGAATCGTGGGCGTTAAAGGGGGGTGCCTGAGCATCGCGACTCAGGGCTCCTACCGGCTCTCCGGCCCTCACCCTCTGGTCTTGTCCATGGCATCGCGACCTGGCATGCCAGCGACGGCTGAGACCAGCCCGAGAGCCGGGACCCGAGGACGTAGAGTTCCGACATCTAACCCAGCTTGCGCGTTAAAGGGGGGGTGCCTGAGCAT
>NC_057798.1:218614379-218621388 GCF_018294505.1 Triticum aestivum | reverse complement strand
GTCCATGGCATCGTGACCTGGCATGCCAGCGACGGCTGAGACCAGCCCGAGAGCCGGGACCTGAGGACATAGAGTTTCGACATCTAACCCAGCTTGCGCGTTAAAGGGGGGGTGCCTGAGCATCGCGACTCAGGGCTCCTACCGGCTCTCCGGCCCTCACCCTCTGGTCTTGTCCATGGTGTCGCGACCTGGCATGCCAGCGACGGCTGAGACCAGCCCGAGAGCCGGGACCCGAAGACGTAGAGCACCGGCATCTGGCCAAATTTGCAGGAACACACTCGAGGATAAGGCCCAGAGCCAAGCGCAACCCGCCTTGAGGTAGGGCCCCGTGAGTCCCGCGCTGGCTCACGGGTACCCCAATACACCTCGCAGGGCCTTTCACGCCCCCCCACAGCAACTAACGGCTGACTGTTGATTGTTGCGACAAACCCTCGTTCCTTCTGTGATGAGCCTGCAGGGTCCCTCCAAGGAGCGCCACCAAGCAACCTCACATCGGCCAAGGCACGGACCTAGCGCCGCACCAGGAAGCGTTTTTCTGACCCTCGAGATAAGTCACTCTCCAGAAGCATTGGTTATCGCAGCACCGCCCCCACACCAAGTGCAATCCCGTGTTAGCAACGTCGCTCTCCTTTCTCACTGAATGATGGTTGCTTGAGCGCTAAGGGGGACCTCCTGAGCATCGCGACTCAGGGGCTCTTACTGGACCTCGGGCCGCTCACCTCCTGGCCTTGACCACGGCATCGCGACCTGGCATACCAGCGACGGCTGAAGCCACCTTAGGACTGGGACCTATCGGCGCAGAGCATCAAGCCCTCGTGAGGTCTGAAAGGAGGAAACTAAGCTAAAACGGAATAAGCATCTCGCACCGCTTCACAATAAGGATCATATTGAAAGACAGAGCTACAAACATCTTACAAGCCCCCGTGGGGTATATTCTTGGCCCCTCATAGGAACAAAAGGCACAAATCCTAAGGAGTCCTAACTACAGGGGCATCGCGGCAGATGCCATCATCAACAGTGGGCCGCCCAGCACCTACGCCAACCCCATCCAGATCAGAGGCGGCGACGGCCTGACGAGCCCGCCCTGTTCCGGGAACGGCGCAGGCTCGGGGCCTCGTAGCTGTCGTCGCTCGTCTCCGGAGTCGCGAAGAGCTCGGCGAAGTCACTGGATCCTCCGGCGCCTCCGTCGCCTGACGAGCGGCCAAGGGAGCGGTCGGCCGGCCTCTGTCTCGCCCGGTAGGGTCCCGACCGCCTCTCCCGGGGTAGCACTCCAGCCGGCGACCCTCCGCATCGAAGACCTTGAAGGACATCACCGAAGCACCGTCGTACTCCAGATGGATCGTGAGGGCGCCCCTCGTCCTGTAGACCCAGGCGACCTCGCCCCAGCCTCGAGTCATGAAGACCTCGCCCGGGGCAACGACCGCGACCTCTGCCCCGGTCGCGAGGGAGCTGCAGCCGGCGTGCTGCAGCCAAAGCCCGAGGGGTTCACCCCGCCGGACGACAGACGCGAAGAAAGAGGGGAGACGAATCCAAGACTGAGGAGGTGTGGCGGCGTGAAGCACAAACTCTCGGCAGGAGCCCTCGGCGTGAACTCCAGGGGGGAAGACGCACACCTTCGTGACCCGCTGGCGTCGGCGGTGGCGCCGCTCGTGGCGTTCGGCGTCGACTCCTTCAGAGCCGCCAATGTGCGCGTACAAGGGAAGAGGGAACCCTGGTGGTGGCCGCTCACACTAGGGTCTTGACGCTTCCTGGCGAGTGCCCTCGCCTTGACACCAGAGGGTCGGCCGCTTCTTCGGGGGAAGCGGGTCAGGATCCTCTTGGGGAGCTTTTCCCTTCTCTTCCGCGGAGAACCGGCGGATCGAAGCCATTGCAGCAAGACGGAGCAAGGCCCAGGAAGGAGGAGATGCAGAGGGATAGACCGAAAGGGCACGCGCCATTCCGTACTTATAACCAGCGAAGGCCAACCATCGACCTCCACGATCACAGGTAATCATGACCCGTTTCGCATGCAGGGACATGTCGAATCTGTGCGGTTACCAAGGAGTCGTGGGAAGCAGAGGCGCCCACGTCCAGTCAACCGCCACGCAGCGCCCAAGGCCGCAGGCTGTTAGGGCCCGTGACGCTTTGCACTTGCCCTTTCGCCTCTCTGCTCGGCCAAGTTCGGGCGCGCCGTGGGCCCGGGGGCTACTGTCGGCGTTCTGGGAACGGGGTCCCCAGACTTGCCTGACTGCGGCCTGCGGCGTGGCTCAAAGGAGGCCCAGCGCAGCCCATCTTCATCAACGCAAGCTCAAGACCCTCGCGAGGGGCCAAGCCTCGCGGGGCGGACGACAAGGAGCTTCCCCAGGCACGGCCTCGTCAGGCTGGCTCATGAGGAGGCGGAGAGTTCAAGGCGGGGTACCTCACGAGGTGCCCATGACACAAGCCATGACGACCAAGGGCGCCAGTCGGGCACCAGCCCGCGCAGTGTCCTCCTTTCCTCTTTGGTGCGAAGGGGGCAAGCGCAGGCGAGAGCATCAAGCAAAGGCGTCCATTTCGGTGCAACAAGACCAAGACCAGCCCAACGGCCGGAAGGAAGTCATTGTGGAGCCCAAGCCAACGTCACCACCAGAGCCTTTGACAGGCGAGGACCAACTTTAGTCAGGATAAGTGTACCTGATGTTCCCCTTCAAAATGGCCAATTGTTGGCGCCCTTCCCGCTCAAATATTTGGGAAGAGGCCCAGGGCCGTTGCCTATAAATAGGACTAGCCACCCCCAGGGTAGAGGCAATCGGGACCTGACCTAGCAATCGGGATCCTCACCAAGAAACCAGTAGATAGAGCGATTGAACTCCTCCCAGCAGTTCGTCGCACCAGCCAAGAACAGCCCCTCGCGTGGCTGTTCTACCTTGTATTGTTCATCATCCGCCCAAGAGGAAATCCACCACACCACACACTGGAGTAGGGTATTACACCACAATGGTGGCCTGAACCAGTATAAATCTTGTGCCTCTTGTGCTGTTCAGTTTGGTAGTTTAGGTCCTAGCAATTCGGCGAGGAGCGAGCCGGTAGAGGGTTGAATCTCCGCGTGCACCCCAGTGTTCGAACCTCAAGGGTCTGCCGGAACCCGAAATCCGACAGACCGTATAAACACCGGAAAATATATATATTGAGCGCAATGAGCGTATTATGAAGTCCACTAACCGTATTTTTACAAATATACAGTGACAGACATTGTATTTATCTCGTTTGAAATTAACCCATATTAACCGGAGAGGAGGCAGTATGGACTAGCATTACTTGCGCGCGGTGGCTCGCAGGACAAGGAGAAACTTTTGACTAATGCAAGCTCTCCCTCGCTCAGGCGGTGGACGTGCAACAGTTAATTCGGTGTCAGATTGCCAGAAGCATACACTATACTACTAGTGCTACTATTGTTCAACTTCCCGAATAGGCGAACAACCAAGCGCAAAGTTTACTGATATAGTCTATAAAGGTACATACTATACTAGTACTAGGAACCAGATGGAGGAGCGTCTGCAATCTTATTATAATTTTAAAATGTGGTAAACCAATCTTCAACACATTTGGTTATCTTCGAGGGTTCTCGCATGTGATAATGGAAGTTGATTGCATGGAACACTCGCCACAATTCTCGCTTAATTCTGGCTAATATCCTGTTACAGATAGTAGTGCTCGGTAATATTTCCTCTTTTTTTGTTATTCAGCATGTAAACAGGTCATCAAACCTTGCGGCGCATCTTCGTGCGAATCGTGCTTGCTGCACTTTGAATGTGGCCGAGAGCTGGCTTGATGAAACACCTCACTTCCTACTTCTTTTTTTGCGGGGTACCTCGCTTCCTAGTGACCAGTGTCTTGGCTGATCGTCCTAAGAATGCTTATATATGAAAAAAGCTCTCTCATTTACCCGCAAAAAGGATTGAGCCATATTAACTGGAAAGGAGGGAGTATGGACTAGCACTACTTTTTGGTGTGTCCCGTCAACTCGCAGAACAAGGAGAAGCTTGCAGAACAAGGTGAAGCTCGCTTACGCCTTTTGACTAATGCAACCTACCCTCGGTGGACATGCATTAGTCCATTCGGTGTCAGATTGTCAGAGGCATACACTGTAGTACCCAACATGCGGAGTACCATCATTGTTCGACTTCACGAAGAGGCGAAGAGCCAAGCGCAGTAGTACGAGTAGTACTACTACTAGAACCGCATGGTGGAGCGTTTGTACTCTTATTTCTTTTTTATCTCTGATAAAGTACACGTTTATTCCGGAGAAGGGCGGAACACGGCAGCCCAACATGGCAACATGTAATGAATGATATCGATCAACCAACCATGCTCGAATATATCTTGGCCTCCATGAGAACCCGTCTGTGTGTTCTCGCTCCTCATCTCTCTCAAGGAACGGCGGGTTGGCTCTTTGCTATCAATTGAGATCGGTTTGCTCACACTCCTGTCTCATATGTCAGTGATATGCCAAGAGGAGGTGCGTTGACCGACTGGCCATACGCGTACTTGGTTTTGAACCTTCATACTACTCCTCCCTCCGTCACAGTTTACAGGGCGCGCTTCATTATGGTGCATTTCTCTCAATGCATTTCCACCACCAGAGAGACTTTAGACGCGTTTGGTTGAATGCTCAATTAATTAGGGTGTGCTAACCGCAATCAAGTCCACAATTTTCTCTCCATGTAACTACGGAATGGAGTAAGTGCATGCATGTGTGTACCCGGGGTGGAAGCACTGCATGCATGTGTGTGCGCATTATTCCCTCTACTAGTAATAGACGCCGTGCTATAACTACCAATGCTATTTTTCAGGCCGATCGCTAGTCGCCTTGGTCCCACAGATCTTTTTTCTTTTTTCTGAAGCGCGCTGTATAAACAGTGACGGATGGAGTAGTATGAGTGGATTCAAATAAGAGCGTATTGATGGTTGCTTCTTCAGAGCAACTTACAGTGGAAAAGGTGAGGCTTACGATTTGACTACTCATTACTCACTATTAATGTGGCGCAACGACCGGGCTGAGTCTCCCATGCGGTTGTGCACTACCCCCTCGTTTCTTAAATATACTCCGGAGTATATTTGTCTTTCTAGAGATTTCAACGAGTGGCTACTCAAATATTCTTCTTTTTAGAGATTTCAAATGGACTGGCACATACGGATGTATATACATATTTTAGAGTGTAGATTCTCTCATTTTGCTCCGTATGTAGTCACTTGTTGAAATCTCTAGAAAGACGAATAGAATATTTAGGAACGGAGGGAGTACACATACGAAGCAAAATGAGTGAATCTACACTCTAAAATATGCCCGTTTGAAATTTGTAAAAAAGACAAATATTTAGGAACGAAGGAGTATAATTTTGTGCATGGCACATGGACCCGGATGATGAAGAGGCTTCTGGCAATGCTATCAACCTTCCATCATTTGTTTACATAATTGACGTACTATACAAATAATTTTCCAGTGAGACATGAAATTGTACAATGGTGTGAGCTTTCAGCTTCTGTTTCGCGTGTCTTGCCATCGATGCTCTTTCGGAAACAATAAAAAACTAACTTTTTGCTAATGCATGTCAATTATTAGCAGATCAGAGCTAATAATTACATCACAACTGAAGACAAAGTTGTGAGAAGGTGTTAAATTAAAATTGATCAATTCTTTCATTGGCAGCAACGTCCCCCTAGCTCTGTCTAAATCAACAAGGCATGTTGGGAAAAAAAGTAGCTGTCTGGAGCATGCAACATTCTGATAATTTTGTGCAGTTCCACTAAAATAGAGCTGAGCATCCCTGTTCCAAAGATATTAAGTGTGATTACGATAATAGAGGACTGCTGATGAAACAATAAACACATAAATAGAAGCCGGTCACCTTTGCAGTCTCTTTTAGGACTAACTAGTTGGAGAAGATTAGGCTCGGAGTTGGATGAGGAGGATAGAGCAAAACCAATCTCCCGTTGTGCAGTCGCACTGAAATGTAGAGACGTTGCCCATGTGACATTTTAGTACAACTGCACAAAACACTCTTAAGAAAAAAGTGATTTGTGCAGTTCACCAAAAGGTCGCAATAGCAACAATGTGAAATGGATAGCCCTGTTTGCAAAAAAGAGGTAGAAAGGAAACAATTACTGGCCAATAACAGTTGATGACACATGTGATGACAAAAAGAAGCATATTCCTTGCCCTAAGGGAAGATAACAACACGGTTGTGTTTGTATAAAACGGTGTGAGGACGAGAATGCAATATGGAAAGTACGCTGGACGAGCTACGTTTTGGGCAAAGAACTATGGAAGATGCACATGCAGCGACGTGGGAAGACGAGCAATGAAGCAAGGCCGGAGGGGATACCTGGAGGTCGTCGGGATGTAACTAGGTGAGAGGCGGCGGGCGGAATCTGCGGGTAGGTGGCGTAGGCCCTGCCGTGCCGGAGCTTGGTCAGAGAGAACGGTGTGTACCACAGATCGGGACGTGCTTCCTCGGCACCGTCGAACAGAGAAACGATGCACTTCCTCCCTTTCCCCCGGCGGACGGGATGCGGCCGGATCAGTGACCAACGGTGAGAGAGAGAGAGAGAGAGGCCACCGCACTCCCTTTCCCCTGGCGGACGGGATGCGGCCGGATCAGTGACCAATGGTGAGAGAGAGAGAGAGACCACCGCAGCCTTGTGTGAGATACTCTGAAGAGTGACAAACCAGGCACGCAAGGCTCCATTGTATATAGTGAGCGGACTACCTTTTTCTCCATAAAAATCGTTTTATATTCTGTGTACGTGCCATTGAGCGCTATAACTTTATTTAAGAATAACGCGGCAACGCGTCAAGTCGAACTTTGTTTCGTGCAGGCGTGGTACACGACCTCCCTAGGTAAACAACCGCTATAGGCGTTCAAATTAGCACGTGGGCTGCCATTTCGTAAAGAAATGAGCTCCACCGTGTACCCGTGCGGGTGTGGCTGGGCACGAAGCGTGAGTACGTGCACGGTGCACCTATTCTCTTCTTGTATACATACACCAC
>NC_057798.1:218429345-218614087 GCF_018294505.1 Triticum aestivum | reverse complement strand
CAAAAAATGTAACATATGCAATGTGTGTGAAATAGAGTCCTGGATATAACATATATATAGAGGGGGCGATCCACGAGAAGAGAGTGGATGTATCACCGGCTTGAGGTGTCCATAGAATCAAAAAGAGGGATGATGTGTGTGTGCGCGCGCGCGATCGATAAAGAGTGTCATCGAATTTGTGTGTGCCCTCGTCAAAGATATAGAGTGGCTGGCCTATTGGAACGTGAGAGGGGACATGTGCAGTTTGTCTCTGTGGCATGGATACCTACCTGCAGCGCTCGACTATCGGTGTGTGGTGGGGGAAGAGGGAGGCCCAATTAACTATAGAGGTACAATGGCTGGTATATGTGTGGAGGAGGAGAGAGGCCTACCTCATGTATTAAGGAGATCGATCTGCCTCATGTATTGAGGGAGATCGATCGGCATCCATGCATATGTGCATGAGAGGAAAAAGGTTGGGAGAGAGACAGAGCTAGAGTGTTGGAGGGGGTGGTAGTGGAGTTGCTTCTAACAAATGGTGGGATAGGCTTGCTAGACAAACGGAGGGCACGCCCGCAATATCAGTAAGAGAGGAGATGGCTGCTTGTTGTCTGTGCACGTGCGTGTGAGAGATGGGTCAGGAGGCATGCACGAATGATGAGGGGGGACGATGTGGCTGTGGTAAGCAGACATAACTACACAGGAAGATCAATCGCCCTTTGTTAGAGAAAGGAGAGACATAACTTGTGAGGTACGTCGATCGATGGGGGGTAGTTAAAGTCGATCCAGGTATATGTTGGGAGATTGATCGGTATACATGCATGTGTGTGTTAGAAGCAAACGAGGCACTAGGAGAAGGATAGAGATAGAGGGATGCATGTAGGAGGTGGTACGAGAGGCATACTATATCGAGCGGGGAGGAGTGTGCGAGTACGAGAACGATGAAAAGAGTGGTGGGAGTGAGGCATGGACGGTGACAAGAGAAGAGGGGAAGCTTGTGTTTGTGCTAGGTACACCTGGCTAGAGAGGCATATCGATCGATGTGTGCCGTAAAGAAGGAGCTGGGGGGCCTACACACACCATGGGTGAATGACCTAAAGTGAAAAGACGAATTTGCGCGATGGAGCTAGAGAATGCTGAGGGAGGGTGAGAGGGATGCGGGCGTGTGCATGCACAAGAGAAAGTTAGCGCTAGCTACAAAGATAAGAGGGTTGTGTGGGTGTAAAAGACGAATAGAGATCATATATACTTCATTATAAAAAGCGAATTCGCATATTTGAAGAATTTATCATAGAGTTTTAAACCGACGTATGTGTGAATATATATAACGGTGACACACATGGTGTGTTTATGAACATGTTATACTACATTTAATATATTTTATCTCTACTCTTATAAAAAACGGAGTTGTTGATGATGGTGTGCCTGCCATCCTGCATTATCGGCCGTCCGATTTATATCTGGTGGATAGCAAGGAAATTATGATGGTTGAAGTTGGCAACAATCATGATTGTAGATTCTTATTGAAATAGAGAAACGCATTCAAATTTAGTTCGAATTGCAGCGGTAGTATAGACATTTGGAATGCACTAAAATGTTGGTATGAGTAGGTTACATGCATTATACAACAAAGCGGAAAAAATTAATCGAACATAACATGGATTCAGACTCCCTCCTTCCATCTATATAGGGCGTAATGAGATTTTTAAGACCGCCTTTGACTATTGACAAGATTAATAGTACATGACATGCACAATGTGAAAATTATATCATTGAAAGAACCTTTCATAGACAAAGTTAACGATGTGCTTTGTGTAAGTTGCATGTCATATATCATTTCTCTAATATTTGGTCATAGTTAGCATCGAAAAACGCATTAGGCCCTATATAGATGGAAGGAGGGAGTAGCTTAGAATAGCATTTGTATAGTAAAATGGGGCAAGACTCTCACTTTGTGTGGTGTGAATAGTTTTATTTTTTTCATTTTCTTTTTGGTTGAGGGAAGTGCGAATTGATTTGGTACGTACAAGTACAATATTACTATGCAGTCAAAAAAAAGTACAATATTACTACACGTTAGGCTTGTCCCTAAAATTCAACCCGTGTCTTGTTATATCCCGAAAATTCAGATATCGTGCTCCCAAAACTGGCGCCTTCACAACCCGTGCCTTGCTATCCCGAAATTACAACGCGCGCGAAAACTCCCTCCAGCTGCCAAATCCCAACATGCGAAATCCCCCTTCTAACCCTGAGCCGGAAGGGCCGCTAGTTCAAATCAGTGGTACTTTTGTAACACACCCTACATTTTGGACAAGCGCGTCCCTAAGTCATGCTTCACCCCCTCTCATCGCCCCCTTTTCGCCATTTGAAATCCCAGGCCGCCATAACCTCTCCGCTCCAGCCGCAAAACCCCACCCTCCTCCGTCCGCCACGTCACCGCTGCCCAGCCGGAGCCTCTTCCCCGACGATGTCGTCTACCGCAACAGCTCGATGTCCCTCGTCCACCTCCCCGGATGAGGATTCGTCATCCATCTCGCCGTCCCGCCATTTCAGCCGCCCCGTCCTCCACCTCCAAGGAGCTGCTCCGACGATCGCCTCGTCTATCGCGGCTACTCCATCCCCACAGCACCGCCTTAACCTGCTCCACCGGAACCTCAGCATCCTCACCGACTCCTCGGACGAAGCCGAGGCCTACTCGGCGCCACCAAAGAGGTTGTACACTCATCGCATCGCACCTTCTCCTTAACTCAACCTCCCGGCGCCGACGGTGCTCCATCCCGCACCCCCATGGAGCGGCTACCTTGAAGTCGGCGCCGCGGGCGACATCTCCACGGCGGCTCTCCCCCAGTGCGAGGCCCCTTCAGTGGCGGCGTCCATAACAGCCGGATCTGCTACTGCTGCTCCGGCTCTCGCTCGCCCACTCGCGCTGCTGCTACTACTCCGGCTCTCGCTCGATCGCTCGCTCGCCCAGCAGCTGCTGCTGCTTTCCCTCTCGCTCGTGCTGCTGCTCTGCTCCAATTAAGCCACACTTCAGTCGACTGAATCGACTTTTGGGTCAGTCGATTTTTAGCGGTTGGGGGGGCTCGCCGGAGTTAAGGAAGAACCACCCGCAGCGGGGACGGGGGCTCGCCGGAGAGGTACCCCACTATCTATCTTAGGGTTCAGGGTGGGGGCGGGGGGCCTAGAGGGCTGGCCGGGGCGGCGGTGGCGATTTGTTTCGGGGCGGCGAGGCGGCGCTGGGGCCGGCGGTTTGGCCGATGGTGCAGGCGGCTCAGGGGTGTACAGGTTGAAGATGAACTGTAGGCCCTCCCTAAACTACATGTCAAGTGTCTCTCTGCTACCATTGCGTTTAGTTTCGACAGTAGCATTCAGATTCCACAGTAAATTTCAGTTTCGACAGTTAAGTTCAGAGTCAACAGTTTTTACCTCATCAGTTGTAGTCAGGTGGTTTTTGGTGATGTTAATTTTACATCCATTTTTCATCATCTATTGGAGATGCTATTAGAATCCCACTTGAGATTGATGATGTCTGTCTTGTGTTGCTTCAGCCTTGACGTCTTACGGCTCACCGGAGCTGCTCCAACGACAGAACGATCCATCACAACAGAGCAGTGCCCTGGACGCCGTCTACAGATTCCTCAGATCTTCCTTCACACCTCCGACAGCCACCTCTGCCTCAACTGCTTCAGCGACCAACCCAATGATGCTGAGGTCGACACGGCTACGGCAAAGAGGTTGTACACTTGTTGCGTCACTTATTACTATACATTCACGTCGATCCATTAGGGCTATTTTGGTTCAACGGAAAAACATCGATCCACTGGTTGTTACCATCACTCTAAATTTCTGCATGCTCTCCTTACATAATCTCACCATATTTTTTTGTATGCATGTCAGATATTGTACACAGTCATGCTGAACATGTAGAGAAAAAGAGAAGAGTTTTGCGCAGCAATACAATGTCATGCAGACATTGCTCCATGGTGGGTTCAATGGCAAACCCTCCCCACCCCTCTCCAGATTGTAATCCAGAGGAAGATATCTGTTCTGAGGCGTATTCAGACGCCGCTGACCACTCCTATTTACCCCCCCAAGCTGTTTGCTCTACCTTGGCATGATGATGTTAGTCATATCATGCATATGTTGCCTTGCAGTGCCTACTTTTGACATCATATATGTCATCTGCTTAGTTTAGACATGTTCTGTAATGCCACCTGTTTAGTTTCTATATCATATATGGGAATTATGCAGTCTCATGTCTTTTAGCCAGCCATAATATATGTGAAATGTGCAATGCCATCCTGTTTAACCAGGCATCATATATTTGAATGATATCTTGCCCATCCTTTTCTTCATTACATTTCCATTTGTCGACAATGTTTGTACATTAAACTACTCTTCCTATGAATCAGCCATTTGGGTGGGAGATGGAAAAATCTGGAGTGAAAACAAGGCCTTCAGAGCAGACAGTGCTACCTGTCAAAGCAGATCTCTTGTTGGGTCCCGATAGCTCCTCGGAGATGGATTCAGAGACAGATGACCAGTCCTATTCCCCCACTGAGGTGTATGCTCTAACTTGGCACGGTTATACTGCTCATATCATGCATACGGTGTCTTGCATTGCATAGTTTAGACATCATATACACAATATTCATCACCATGTTCTTAGTTCAGACATCATATCGAATGCCCTCTGTTTAGCATATAAATCACATATGTGAATTAAATGATGCGATCCTGATTACTTAGATAACATGTAGGTGAATTATGTCATGTGATCCTGTTTAGTTATTCATCATATTTTTGAATTATGTTATGCTATGCTATCCAGTTTTGATAGACATCATATATGTTATATTATGTCATGCTATCCGTTTTAGTTAAACAATATACATGTCAACTATTTCATGCCCTCTTTTTTCCACACTATCTATTGCATCTGTCTCTCATACAATGTCTGTACATTCAACTATGTTTCCTGTTTATCAGCCATTTGAATTGGAGCGGGTGATGCCAGTATCTAGCGGAATAAAAACACGGTCTTCAAATAAAACAGTGCTACCTCTTGGTGGAGATAGCACCCCGGTTGTACATGCACAAGAACCAGCCGTACCACACATAACCCAAACTCTCACAGATTGTACCCCTACTGCGATGGACAGAGAACCAGCTTCACCCAATCTAACCCCAACCCCAGCCGATAGTAACCCAGTTCCTGTTGATACAGCACCATCTCCACCACAGAGCTCCCAAACAACAGCAGTTAGTAAGGCAGCTCCAGTGCCCAAAGGGCCAGTACTATCACGGCGAACCACAACTCCACTAGTTAGTACGCCTATTCCCGTGGAGGAAGCACAACCAGCTAGTCGTAGTTTAGCATCTATCGCGTTTGATGTTGTTAAATCGTATGTGCGTATCTTCCCATCTTGGAAATATTATACTGAAGATGAAGGAAAATGCCAGTTGCAGGTGCTTGTCCAGGAGTTATGTGTAAGTAATGTTATTCATGGCAATTACTTTGCTTCATCCCATACATCCTACCTCCATGATGGTTATAATACAGCAATTTTTCCCATTTTTCTCTATAGAGAAGGACCGATTTGGAAACTCCGGATGAGGTAACCTGTGCTAATACCTCTGCTATCTTCAAGAATGCTTGGTGGCAGTATCGGAATTACCTGAAGAAAACGTACTTCACCGGCAAAGAAACTCATCAAATTCCCTTACGTTCTCCTGAGACACATTTACTGGACGATGACTGGGAACGCCTTGTTCTGTACTGGTCCCGAACGAAGAATGTGGTAAGGTCTATGAGCTCATTTTCTATTTTTAAGTATTTTATTCTTGCATCTTACTGTACTCTGTTCATGTAGAACAAGTGCCTAAACCTTAAGAACAACTGTTCTAATTTAAGATTCCATTGCTATCATAGTTCAAAAAAGCGCTAGGTGTTAATTGTGCGTTTTGCCACCGCCTTGCGCTTTACTGACCAAAGCGCATGCTTATGCGCAGTTATGCACAGATTATGCGTAGTTATGCGCAATGCGTTTTGCCAACGCCTAGAGCCTAGGCGCGCTTAAGCGCTCGCTTAGGCGCGCCTTTTTTAACTATGATTGCTTTGCTCTTGTATCACTGTATTTACTGATACGAACTTATTTTTAAATTGAAGGATCCAATCGAAACTCCAATGGCATAGCAGGTATGTTCACGCTTGTTTCTTTAACAGGTTTTCTCTTATCAATAGCTCTGTTGATTTCAATTTCAATTGTGTATACAGTTGACTTTCATATCATGCACATTACTAGCATCACAACAGAGCCAATAGTGTTGTTGTACATGTAGACCCGTGGTACCCATCTGAAATCTTGTTGTGCCGTGTAGTTTCCCACACTTTGTATTCTTTCACTGTTGCTTTGTCTTGAACTGATATGATTTGAACCGTGTCTCTATTTTGATTTGGCAAGACAATGCAGTGACCATAGGACATAGATATATGTTTGTTTGATGCTTTTATTATGTACTAGTACTTGGCAATAGAAGACTTGATAGTTTAATCCTGTCCGCCTTACTAATGAACTGGTTCACAGAAATGAGTTTCATATACTAATACATGCTAAACTTGTTATGTGTCTGCTTGTTTCTTCTTTTAGAATGCTGACAGAATATTGGGGAAGAGTGCCTTATTAAGCAATGGTAAATGAAGTAATGCAGATAAGGTTCAGGATAGTGACACATCCTTGTTGGTCTCCAACAAAGCTGATAAAAACAGCTAAGGAAGACTATCTTGAAGACAGCGAGACAACCCCAAAGTCCTGTCTTGGTTTAGTGTTCGAGTTACTGGCCACTACCGCATGCACAAGCTATTCAAACTCACTGTCTGAATCAGTTCGATTTCTTGAGTCTCAACTACAAGCTGAAAGACATCGATCAGCTGTGCTGCGACAAGAAGCGGAAGGACTGCGGAAGTCCCTGGAGCATTCAGATGCATACTTTCTGGTGCAACAGCAAGCGTTGGAGGATTTTAGCGCCAAACAAGACAAAGCTAATCAGCTTGCTAAGCTTATTGCCAGCATGGTGGATACCCAGGATAACGTTTCTTGAGCTCTTCTGAAGTTGTTTCAGTTATGCTCTTGTTTTGCTGCCGCGTTTATTTGCACTGGTGGCCAATTTTGACGGCCAAGTGTATTTAATATGCTGCTTTGTTCCCTATATTTGCACTGGTGGCGAACTTTGATGCCCAGTGGATGTAATATGTGTAATAGCGGTAATAGGCTAGCCTTAATTGCTTGCTTATTTATTTCCTTATTGTCTTGTTTAGTTGTTTGCTTGTAGTCACTGCAGTTCTTTTTCTGTGTTTTTCTAGTGGCCACAATAGCCTATTTTTGGTAACTAGGCCAAAATAATCATGGCAACACACGGACTGTTGTAACCATGGGCCTCCTGCAGGCCGTATGATCCATGGGCCTTCGTTCGGCCGTAGGACCATTGGCCTTCTATACGGGCCGTAGGATCCATCGGCCTTCTATACGGGCCTTAGGGATCAATGGGCCTTCTACGGGCCGTAGGGTCCATGGGCCTTCTACGGGTCGTACTATCCATGGGCCTTGAGGGAGTCCTGGACTAGGGGGTATCCGGACAGCCGGACTATCATCGCCAGCCGGACTCCAAGACTATGAAGATATAAGATTGAAGACTTCGTCCCGTGTCCGGATGGGACTTTCCTTGGCGTGGAAGGCAAGCTTGGCGATACGGATATGTAGATCTCCTACCATTGTAACCGACTCTATGTAACCCTAGCCCTCTCCAATGTCTATATAAACTGGAGGGTTTTAGTCCGTAGGACAACACAACCATTACAACAATCATACCATAGGCTAGCTTATAGGGTTTAGCCTCCTTGATCTCGTGGTAGATCCACTCTTGTACTACCCATATCATCAATATCAATCAAGTAGGAGTTGGGTTTTACCTCCATCGAGAGGGCCCGAACCTGGGTAAAAACATCGTGTCCCTTGTCTCCTGTTACCATCTGCCTAGACGCACAGTTCGGGACCCCCTACCCGAGATCCGCCGGTTTTGACACCGACATTGGTGCTTTCATTGAGAGTTCCTCTGTGTCGTCACCGATAGGCTTGATGGCTCCTTCAAATAATAACGACGCAGTCCAGGGTGAGAATTTTCTCCCCGGACAGATCTTCGTGTTCGGCGGCTTTGCACTGCGGGCCAATTCTCTTGGCCATCTGGAGCAGATCGAAAGCTACGCCCCTGGCCATCAGGTCAGGTTTGGAAGCCTAAACTTCACGGCCGACATCCGCGGAGACTCGATCTTCAACGGATTCAAGCCACAGCCGAGCGTGTCGTGTTGTCTTGATGGGCATGATTTAGCTCTGCCGCCGGATAGTGCCCTGGAGGCCGCACACGAGTCTGCTCTGACCCATAGTTCGGAGCAGACCGTGCAGATCGAGGACAGGTGGCTGGACACCGCCTCGGGAGCTGCAACTTCTACGGCAATGGAGCCGAATACCGACCTTGTCCCTTATAAAGCCCGTGACTCCGAGGCACCGGACTCCTTGCCGGACTCCGAACCTCCTGCGCCCCTGCCAATAGAATCCGATTGGGCGCCGATCATGGAGTTCACCGCCACGGACATCTTTTAGCACTCACCCTTGGGCGACATCCTGAATTCGCTAACGCATCTCTTGTTATCAGGAGAACCCTGGCCGGACTGCGGTCAGGATGGTTGGGATGCGGACGACGAAGAAATTCAAAGCCCACCCACCACCCACTTTGTAGCCACTGTCGACGATCTAACCGACATGCTAGACTACGATTCCGAAGACATCGACAGTATGGACGACGATGCCGGAGACTACCAAGAACCAGCGCTTACCGAGCACTGGAAGGCCACCCCAACCCATGATGTATATATGGTGGACACCCCAAAAGGAAGCGATAACGAGGAACAACGGGACGCGGCAAAGGATAATCCCGCCGACAAACAACCAAAACGGCGACGCAGACGCCGCCCTAAGTCCCGCCTCGACAGAAACAACACTCCTAATGACCCAGCAATAGAGCAGGGCAAACCAGTGGACGACGAACATGCAACCAAGCAACCGTCCGAACAGGACGAATCGGATAATCAATCCATGCCCAGCGAAAACAACAGTCCAGACGACCTCACGCCGGACACACCACCGGAGAATAAGAACCTTCACAAAAGACTCGTCGCCACTGCAAGAAGTCTGAAGAAGGAAAAATGGAAGCTCAAAACAGCGGAAGACATACTCAGAATGAGGTGGAGCAAAGTACTCAAGTCCGCGGACAAATATGGCAATGGCCACCAAACAAAGAGCTACCCGAAGCGCAAGCTGCTGCCAGAATTCGACGAGGAGGCCATAGAGCCCCCACAGTCAAAAAGCAAAGAGGCCGCCTGGCCGGATAGACGACCAGATGACAGGCCAAAAGCGATAAGCGGCGCCGCACATAAGCCGACTCATGATCCTCGGAAAACAGACGGCCCGGTCAGGTCCATTTATGGGCCAAAAAAGAGGGCCCCAGGAAGCAACACAACACGCCGAGTGTTCGAAGACAACGGCACACCCAAGTACAGGGGCGCCGCACACCCACTATGTTTCACCGATGAGGTGCTGGATCATGAATTTCCAGCGGGGTTCAAACCCGTAAGCATAGAGGCATACGACGGAACAACAGACCCTGGAGTCTGGATTGAGGATTACATCCTCCACATACACATGGCCAGAGGAGATGATCTCCACGCCATAAAATATCTACCCCTCAAGCTCAAAGGGCCAGCCCGGCATTGGCTCAAAAGCCTCCCAGAAAATACTATTGGAAGTTGGGAAGAGCTCGAGGACGTGTTTAGAGCAAATTTTCAAGGGACTTATGTCCGCCCTCCGGATGCAGACGATTTAAGTCACATAACTCAACAGCCCGGAGAGTCAGCACGCAAATTCTAGAACAGGTTCCTTACCAAAAAGAACCAAAAAGTCGACTGTCCGGACGCTGAAGCCTTAGCAGCTTTTAAACATAATGTCCGAGACGAATGGCTCGCCAGACACCTCGGCCAAGAGAAGCCGAGAACAATGGCCGCGCTAACAAGCCTCATGACCCACTATTGCGCGGGGGAAGACAGCTGGCTAGCAAGATGCAGCACCAGCGACCCGAGTACATTCGAGATCAGAGATGGAAACGGAAAATCACGGCGCAGAAAGGATCAGCGCCGAAATAAAGAAAAAAGCCCAAAGAACATGGCGGTCAATGCCGGATTCAAAAGCTCGCGGCCGAACAACAAAACACTGCCTCTTAAGGACAACAGTGACGAGCTATCCAACTTAAACAAAATTTTGGATCGGATATGTCAAATCCACAGCACCTCCGGAAGGCCTGCAAACTACACCCACCGAGATTGTTGGGTCTTCAAACAGTCCGGCCGACTCAACGCCAAACACAAGGGGCTCGACACACCAAGCGAGGATGATGACGAACCCCACCAGCAGAGCGCCGGAAAACAAAAGACTTTCCCGCAAGAAGTCAAAACAGTAAACTCACTACATGTGATAGTACGGAAAAATAGTACGGCACCCGCTAAAGCACGTGTCGCACGGTCCACCCCAGCGGAACACCGAGATTGGATGTTAAAACCAATTACTTTCGACCACCTGGACTATTCCAGAAGCATTCGAAACGCAGGATGGACTGCTCTGATATTGGATCCTATAATTGACGGACTACAATTTACACAGGTCCTGATGGACGGCGGCAGTGATTTAAACCTGCTATATCCGGACACAATCCGCAAGTTGGGGATAGACCTTACTAAAATCCGACATAGTCGCACTTCCTTCAAAGGAGCGATGCCAGGCCCTTACGCCAAGTGCACGGGCTCGTTACTACTAGAAGTTGTGTTCGGGTCACCCGACAACTTCCGACGCGAAAAGCTAATCTTTCATGTCGCCCCATTCAAAAGTAGCCATCAAGCACTATTGGGACGTGAAGCTTTTGTCCGCTTTCATGCAATACCACACTACGCGTCTCTTACACTTAAAATGCCCGGTCCATGTGGCATCATCTCAGTAAAAGGTCATTCAAGACCCCGCACATGGCTAGACGAGTCCGGCATAAAATAAGCTAGGGGCTCCCTAGCCGCACACCCCTTTACAAGGGGCTGTGCGTATGAGCTATTATAAGCTCAGCTTTATTCATTCATTCATATTTCAATTTTTAATTCATTTTTTGCACGATCACTTTTCAAACTAAGTTCTTCTCTTTTACAGAGGAACAACGTATTACACCCGTCCAGGATACAGCACAACGGAGACACAGGTGCAGATGTGCAGTAGGGACCCGTTGCAAGGATTCTTTTCAGATTAAGACCCTGCGTAAACCTTTTTTACTGTCTCTTGTTGCTATATATCCCCTGGTTTCTCATTATAACCAGAGAGGAGACTGACGTTTTGGCATCGGCCGCGTCAGAGGACCTTGTGTGTACCTGGACACTAGGGGCTTAGGGCAATGTTCTGCCCAATATCGTAAAGACTGAACACCTCAGGGAGTGTTCGGCGTCTCGAGTTAGGCCTTATATGCATCAGCTCCGAATCATGTCTTTGGTCAAATGTTGGGTTTGCCCGGCTCCTGTGTTTTGCTGCCTTACATTCCGTATCATCGGCTAACGCGGCACCAGGAGAACTGCTGCGATTGTGCCCCGGTTCGGCCGGGCGAGCACCTCAGCAGAGAAAGCCGAAAACTGACTGTCATGATACAGCGAGAGACTGGTCAACCACTCGATCGACTATCGGAATGTTTAGAATTCCTCCGCTTTGACGAAGGACCGTTTCCCGGTCAGGCACATACGCGCCCCAAATTCGAAGAGTGCGGTGCCCCTAGGGGCTATATCGTAGCCCCACCCTCGAACTCCTATGGCTAAGTGAAAGTGATAAAGCATCATAGTCCGGTTGCCTCGTTTGCTACGCTACCACCTCCTTCACAGGACCGAGATGTCAGATTAAGTGTGAAAATGCGCTATTTTTTGCGAACACCCCCGCACCTTGTGCGTGGGGGCTGAAGCCGACGACTGCCATCTTTCAGGTTATACACACGTATACATAAACGGCCGCACAGGAGATATTTCAATACTTGAACGCACAAGTACAAAAAGCGCTTACAACATAAACATCATTTTACAAACCAACATGTTCATTTGAACATGACATTTTTTGAGCACTGCGACTCTATTACACGAGCACCACGCAGAACTTCCCCAAAATAGTGCTCGGCGGGTAACCGACTCTCGTTCGAACCCTGGGTCGCAACAGCGGTGGCATCCATCTCTGTCCAATGTGTCTTCACACGGGCGAGGGCCATCCGTGCACCCTTTACGTAGGCCGACCGCTTCATCGCCTTGATATGAGGCACCGCCCCAAGAAATTGCTGCAGTAAGCCAAAATAACTCTTAGGCTTGGGCCTATCCGGCCAGACATGAGTCACGATATCCGTCATGGCAAGTTTGGACAATCTATTCAGCTCAGCCCACTCGGCCAACCGATCGGTCGGCGGAAGTGAACGCTCCGGACTATGGAATTGAGACCAAAACAGCTCTTCCGTCTTGTGATCCTTCTGACTTCGAAAGTGCACAACGGCATCCGCCGCACTCGCCGCTAAGTCCATATAAGGATCCTCCGGACCCCACAGCTGGCCAAGCTGAGCATACTTTGGATCCGTAAACCTTCAGCGCAGCAGAAAGGGCTTGCCAGCCACAATGTCTCCGGCCTGGCGCAGCTCCTCCTTTATAGCCCGCATTGCAGAACGGGCATCCTTGGCTTCGGCGGTGGCCTTCCCCAGGTCTTCTCGCTCCGCTAGGCGCTCCCTTTCAAGAACCTCATTGCGGTCAGTAGCATCTTTTAACTTCACGGCCATTTCGGCCATCTCCTCCCTGCTTCGATAGTGTGCAGCCCTTTCGGCTTCTAGCTCTTTGGCCGCCCTCGAGGCAGCCGCATCACTCCTTCTGGTTTGCTCCTTGGCTTGAGCAGGTTCTGCCCGAAGGCTCTCCACAGCAGCGGCACCATCTGCGTCAAGCACACATATTGTAAGGGGTGGGCTTCGGCTCCCTTACTAGGTGACCACGGAGAAGAAACCTACCATGCGACTCGTCAAGTCGCCTGTTGACTAGCGCGATGTCCGCATCCGCAACATCGAGTTGCCGCTTTAGTTCGGCAACTCCATCAGTCCAGCTAGCCACCGAACTATCCGCCACCTGCTTAGGAAAGGCGAGAATCAATACCTGGGATTTTGATCCTCGGCACGCTGTCGTTCTCGACACCCTACCGAGTCTCAGGGGCTACTATCTATACAGGGCGCACTTTATGTGTAAAACTGTCAAAGAGTACGTCATTTTTACGTACCTCAAACCCCGCCAGCAAACTCCTGACGGCATCACGCAATCCGCCTTCGGCGGATGAAATTCTTTCAATCACCGTACTCATCAGTGTACAGTGACCTTCTGAGATGGACGCCCTCTCAAGCAGATCCTTCAGCTCCCCCGGCCGCACACCAGTTGGTGCCGAACTATTCGGCCCTGCCGGACTCGGGGATACCCTCCGTGATGACACTTTAGGCTCGTCCGCCCTATCCGATGGTGCGGCGGATGGAGGCGTCTCGCTCTCCATCATCTCCGGACGGAGTTCCCCCGAAGACGAGCTCATCTGAGAAGGACGGAGATTCGAACTACAAGGTAAAAACTTAAGTTATCCTCAGAAGCACAAATAGGGATGTCCCTTATTACAAAACTCCCTTTTTTCTACTTACGGCTCGCTGGAGGGCTGATTCTTTAGGGGAGATTGTGCGGCCGGAGCCTCTCCGGACGCAGGACCCTCTGGTGAAGATCTCTTCCCCCGTTTCGGGGCTTTGGCCTCCGGGTTTTCGGAGGCGGTCCTCTTCTCCCCCTGGAAGGAGGGATTCTCGATCCCCCCTTCCTCAAAAGCCTCCTTGGTTGAGGCGGTAGTTCCTCTATTCTCCCCTTCGCCTTCCTCTGAAGGCGCAACCTCCAGCATCCTGACCAGCACGGGATCCGGCACGGTCTCTGTGAGGGGGGCCGGACACCGTATCAGTTTTGCTTGCGCTATCGACTCCTGTTTAGAGAGCGGCTGGTCAAAAAGCGAATCATAGAAAGGCAAACAAACGGTATGTCCGGACACGGAGCTACTTACTTGTGTATCCGGGCGATTGCAGCTTAGGCCAGCATCCTCGGTCAATTCCGGACACACCTCTTGTGATCCGAAGAACAATTTGTACATCTCCACGAGTGTCGTACCCATGAAGTGTTGGAGAATTTGTGGTCCCTCTGGATTAAACTCCCATAGCCGGAGAGGACGGCGTTTGCAGGGCAGGAGACGCCTAATCAGCATGACCTGCATCACCACGACCAGATCGATCTCCCTCGCTTGGAGGTCTCGAATCCGGCCCTGCAATAGGGGCACGTCCTTTGACGGCCCCAGTTGAGCCCTTGGCTGACCCATGACATCAGCCGCTGTGGAGGGCCCGAGCGGAAGATGGGTGGCGGCTTCTGCCTGCTGCCCCTGGGAGCGGTTACGTAGAACCACTCCTGCTGCCACAAGCCGAGCTCCTCCTGGAAAGAGCCCTCGGGCCATGGAGCGTCGGCCCTTCTGCTCACAACCGCCCCGCCGCACTCTGCTTGACGCCCCTCGATCATCTTCGGCTTCACGTCGAAGGTATTAAGCCACAAGCCAAAGTGAGGGGTGACGCGGAGGAAGGCTTCGCAGACGATAATAAATGCGGAAATATGGAGGATGGACTCCAGGGCCAAGTCGTGGAATTCCAACCCATAGTAAAACATGAGCCCTCTCACGAAAGGATCCATCGGGAAGCCTAAGCCCCGACGGAGGTGGGATACAAACACGACATACTCGTCGGGCTCGGGGGTGGGGATGACTTGCCCTTCGGTGGGCAACCTGTGCGAAATCTCGTAAGACAGGTACTTGGCCTCTCGCAGCTTTAGCACGTCTTCTTCCGTAACGGGGGAGGGCATCCACCGGCCCTGTAGGTCGGAGCCGGACATTGTTGAAGGTCCAAAGCGCTCGAATCTGGGGCTCTGGGTGTTGGAACTTGGGGCAAGGAGAAGATTCTATGGAGGATTGAAGAAAAGAAACGAGCCTTGGTCCCATTATAAAGAAGGAGAATACCAAGAGCCATCACCGTGACCGTTCGGGACTCGCCTCCGATAGAGGGGGCGTGGCAATGGGCACGGTTGGGTTACCCACGTCCGTATTGATGGGAATCCCGGAATAAGGGGAACACGATCTCTGCTTCGACAAGACGTGCCAAGGAAACCGCTTTGCTAAACGCGCTGAGGTGGTATAATAAAACGATTCAAGTAAAGGCTTGGTGGTGAGCCGGACACTATCCTGGTGTTCACAATCTTCTACGAACTATTCGGAGGAGGAACCAGCCTTGCAATGCCGAACAATATGTGCGCCGGACTCATCGTCATTGAAGCCTGGTTCAGGGGCTACTGAGGGAGTCCTGGACTAGGGGGTATCCGGACAGCCGGACTATCAACGTCAGCCGGACTCCAAGACTATGAAGATACAAGATTGAAGACTTTGTCCCGTGTCCGGATGGGACTTTCCTTGGTGTGGAAGGCAAGCATGGCGATACGGATATGTAGATCTCCTACCATTGTAACCGACTCTATGTAACCCTAGCCCTCTCCGATGTCTATATAAACTGGAGGGTTTTAGTCCGTAGGACAACACAACCATTACAACAATCATACCATAGGCTAGCTTCTAGGGTTTAGCCTCCTTGATCGCGTGGTAGATCCACTCTTGTACTACCCATATCATCAATATCAATCAAGCAGGAGTAGGGTTTTACCTCCATCGAGAGGGCCCGAACCTGGGTAAAAACCGTGTCCCTTGTCTCCTGTTACCATCCGCCTAGACGCACAGTTCGGGACCCCCTACCCGAGATCCGCCGGTTTTGACACCGACAGGCCTCATACGGGCCGTAGGATCCATGGGCCTTCTACGGGGCATATCATCATTTCGCCAATCATGGGCCGTACTATTCGTGGACCATAACGGGCCGTTAATAGTCCGTATTTGATAACTCTGTGAAAACAGCCCAACGTTTTTTTTACATGAAAACGGCCCAACATATTAACGGGCCGCAAATGGGCCGACTGTAACGATGGGCTGAATTTGGCCCACAAGCAGAAAATGACAGTAACGGGCCGTATGTAACCGAATGCTGCAAATGAGCCCAAGAATCAATGGGCCCTGAGAAGGCCGAAAGATAACTTGGGCTGGAAACGGCCCAATGGAATAATGGGCCGTTAATGGGTATAAAGTGATACACTGTTCATTACGGGCCAGTTTCACCACGGGCCATTAATGGGCCAAGAGTTACAAAGGTCCTCATATGGGCCGAAAGAAGTCATGGGTCACACATGGGCCGGAAGTTAAAACGGGTTGAATCATATTGGACGGCCCAGATGACGCTACTGGGCCTAATTCGGATAGGGCGTAACGGGCCCTCGGTTAGTGGGATGTAAATGGGCTATAAGCGAGCAGGCCGTTAACAGGCTTTCCGTGGGCCGGCCTGCCACCTTTTGACCAAGTCAAACAGGTCGGGCTTTTCACCGGAATGGGCCTCTATTGGGCCGTGTCATGTGTTGCTGTATCATAGGCGCCTTCGGTCCAATGAGCGGATGACATCTGTCCCATCGGTGAGCCGACACGTGTTTACTCCAGCCAATGATGATTTTCCACGTGGAAAATCCCCATTGGTCGGGGCTGTTAACGGGTTATCGGATCCAAAACCCGACCCGATAGCTTAACGGCGTTCCGTTATGGTGGATGCCACGTGTCGGTCACCCTTGACGAAAGCAGTTCTGTGACGCGCGATTTATCGTCATGGAAGTGGACACTTCCGTGATGATAATTTTGGTAATGTCATGGAACACTTCTGCGACAGCACAGGTATGACTATCTTGATTCTGTCATAAATTTGTCATGGATGTACATGCATGACAAAAAACGCGACCTACTATGACAAACACGTATCATCACGGAAGTGTATTTTTTTTGTAGTGACCACAATGGTGGCATGAACCAGTATAAATCTTGTGTCCCTTGTGTGTTCATCTTTCTTGCTTAGATCCTTGCGAGACTTCGAGACGTGAGCGGGTAGGGAAGAGATCTTCATGCGCACCCCAGTGTTCGAACCTCAAGGGTCTGCAGGAACCCGAAATCCGACATTTGGCGTGCAAGGTAGGGGTGCGCCAGAATCTTTCTTCCGCTAGTTGCGTCTGATCTTCCGTCGTGTCCATGGCTGACGCTCGTCGAGCTCGCGCCGAGCGTCGGGCTGCTCGCCACCCGCGTCGCCCAGACGGCGCCCGTCGGCCGTCGCCCTCGTCATTCCCCGTCGCCTGCCGCCAATGCCGCCACCGGCTCGGCGGGGGACGAGCAGCAGGCCTCGTCCCTGCATCCTTTCATGTGGTGCGATGGCCGCACCGCCACCCCGTCGCTGACTCCAGCCGGTTCATCATCCCACGCCCGTCGTGCCCCCACAGACACGCACGCCGCGCTGCTCCTAGTGCGTGAGCTCCTACACTACCGTCCCGTCGACGACCTCTACGGGGACTGGCTCGCCCGCATCACTGAGCTCGTCAGCACCGCAGGGGGCTCTCCCATGCCATCCCTCTCGCTGCCTCGCCCTCCGTCCTGCACAGGAGGCAAGGAACGGGAGGTGCCTCCACCGCCTCCTCCCCAAGAAGGTGCCCTGGCTCCAAGGCGCGCGGCCCCAGGATGAGACCCTCTGCGTCCAGCGCCTGCGCGACAAGAAAGGAGCTGTCAAGAGATCCCTCGCCCCCAAGATGGCGCTCGCGTGCTCCCAGCACCGGAGCTCCACGACCGCATCCCTAAACCGCCACGTCAAGACCTCGTGCTGCTCCAAGAAGCGGTGCGCAAGAACCTACAGGAGCAAGCCATGCATCAGCAGAGAGCTCCGGTGGCCACTACATGCTGCCGCGCCTTCACCTCCGAGCTGCGTAGCGTCGTGTGGCCCGGCAAGTTCAAGCCAGACCTGCCTCCTCGCTACGACGGCACTGCAGACCTCGCGGAGTTCCTCCAGCTCTACGAGCTGGGCATCGAAGCCGCCAACGGGTATGAAAAGGTCATGGCGAATTGGTTTCCCATGGCGCTCAAGGAAGGTGCCCGCACCTGGCTCCTGAACCTGGCTCCTGGCACGATCTCCTCCTGGGACGAGATGCGCACCCGCTTCATCGCCAACTAACAAGGCACTCGCGACCGGCCCCCGGCCATGATCGACCTGCGCCGCATCAAGCAACATCCAGGAGAGACCCTGCAGAAGTACATCCAGCGCTTCAACAATGCCTGCCTCAAGATCCCCAGGGTGACTGAGGCCATCATCTCAGCCTTCTCCGATGGCGTGCGTGAGATTAAGATGAAAGAGGAGCTAGCAATCCATGAAGACCTGTGCACATCCCTGGAGCTATTCAACTTGGCGACCAAGTGCGCCAGGGCTGAGGAAGGGCACCTCTCCCTCCTCGAGTTCCCGGCTGCCGACCCAAAAGAGAAGAAGCCCAAGGTCAAGGACATGAAGTGCAAGGGGGTTGCTGTGCTAGCAGCAGAGCCAGATACCAAGCGAGGCAGGGATCAGCCTGAGTCATCCAAGGGCAGCCGGTACTGCGTGTACCATGACCTCCACACCCACAACACCAATGAATGTCAAGAGCTCAAGGCTGTGCGAGATGGGCGTATCGGCCGACGTCCCGACCGCAGACCGGGGCTATGGCCGAGGAGGAAGAGACGGAGGATGATGGGAAGATCGTGGCCCTCGCCAAGGGTGGCGTGACCGACCTTGCGAGGACCGCTGGCAGGACCAGCCTCACGAGGGAGGTTGGAGGGATCAGCCTCGTGAGGACCGCCCTCAAGGCAACACAGGCCTCCATCCTCTGCCACCACCGCCAAGGAGGAATGAATACCATCACCAGGACGAGGGGGCTGGGGGCTTCCAGGAGCCGCGCGCAATCGCTTGCATCCTGGGCGGCGCTCAGGCACCGGCCTCTCAGCGCATCTTCAAGCATTTTGCTCGCAAGGTGAATGTAGTCCTCCCCAAACTTGAAGCCACACGCCCTCTCAGGTGGTCTGCGTGTGCTATCACGTTCAGCTCAGTGGATCAGCTCAAGTGCGCAGCAACAGTCGGAGTCCTCCCGATGCTTTGTTCCCCAGTCATCAGCAATGTGCAAGTCACTAGGACCCTCATCGACGGTGGAGCTGGACTCAACGTCCTATCCGTCGAGACATTCAACAATCTCCAAGTGTCATACGATCAGCTTCAGCCGACCAAGCCTTTCTCAGGAGTAACTGATGGTTCCACCGTTCCAATAGGGCAAGTTCGCCTTCCTGTCACCTTCGGGCAGCGCAACAACTACCGCACCGAGCTCATTGACTTCGATGTCGCCCACATTCGCCTGCCATACAATGCCATTCTCGGGTACCCAGCTCTGGCCAAGTTCATGGCAGTGACTCACCATGGCTACAATGTCCTCAAGATGCCAGGAAGCGGTGGATTCATCACAGTGCCTTGCGAGGAGAGGGATGCAGTGTGTTCTCTTGAGCGTGCCTTCCAAGCTGCGACAATCGAAGACCCAGATCACGGGAGTGGGAGGCTCCCAAGGGCAGACCCCAAGAAGAAGAAGGCTTCACCTGGCATGAACACTCGCGAGGCAGGCACCTCCGGAGGCGTTGCATCAGGACCCGCGCCCGTTCAAGGGGTGCCGCCCTCTGTCGCATAGAAGGCGCGCCCGGCGCCCTCCTCCGGTAGGGCTCGGGGGCTCTTTCTTGGGGAGACACCGACTTTGCCAAGGTCACGAGGGAGGCGCTCGGGCACCACTTGGAGGCGTGCTTCAAGGCACGTTTGCCTCAGGAAGGCGTGAGGCAAGGAGGGCCAAACCCTCAGGAGTTCATCGCGAGGAACATTCAGGAGCTACAGGAGTCAAGAGTCATGCGCGGCAGTCGCCGCCTACCCGCCGTAGCCCCACATCTCGGCGAGGATGGTGGGATGTGTGTCTGCATCGACGTACCAAGGCTCAACCGAGCCGCATCTCAGGAGCACCTATGGCCTTCACGCATGGGGCGTTGTGAGGGTCCACCTCACAGCTACGTTCGCATGCCTTTTGGCCTGCCAAACGCGGCTGCTGCCCACCAGCGCCTGATGAGGAGCATTCTGGAGGCTCAGGTGGTCAGGCACCGCTCGTTCCTGGAGGAGATGGAGATGGACCTTGAGGAGCCGCCTGGACCCCTAGAGCCTCCCGAGGCTCAGGGCACCGAAGGCTCATGAGGATTAGCTTCTTCACCACATGCCGACCGCTACTTCAGCATCCCTTCATCTTCAACCGTACCAGGTGACATCTTTCAAAGTTCCATTTTCAGCTGGGAGCGCCCGCAGGGCTGCATCATTCCCAGGTCGCGTGGGTCCGTCCCTGAGGCATGTATCCTTTTTTGCTTATGCTCTTTACCTACCTTGTTGGGGGCACCCCTCGGGCTGCATTATCCCCAAGCTGCTCGGGCCTGACCCAGTGGTGTTTGCTTTTTGCTGCATCTATCTAAAATGGATTTGCTCCTTCATGCTTAACCTTCCCTACTTAATCGCCTGCTTGATTGACACCTACCTTTGGAGCCGCTTGCTCTGACACGACACTTGCGCACGGGTCCGTCCCTGCAATGCCGAAAAATCTGACTGGCTGAGCTCTGGCCGCGGCAGCCCCGCAAGGCGCCACCTCACCAGGCCCTCAGTGCCCCAATCACTCCCTCGGAGCAACCAATGGTTGGCTGGGAACCGTGACGACAAACCTTGTTTCCCCTCGTGATTGATATGTAGGACCCGCTCCAGGAGTAACGCTGGTGGCATCGTGAGCCTTCTCTCCTTCTTTCCGGCATGATCCGCTCGCGCGTTAAAAGGGGGGTACCTGAGCATCGCAACTCATGGGATCTTACTGGCTCTCCAGCCCTCACCCCCTGGCCTTGACCCACGGCATCGCGACCTGTCATACCAGCGGCAGCTGAGCTCGCTCGAGGGCAGGGACCTGAGGACTAGAGCATTAAGGAAAGTGCGGGGGAGAGGGAAGAAGCTCACGAGGGCCTAACCCAGCAGCACCTCAGCTGCCGCCGTGCAGGCCCAACACCTCAACGAGAACTACTCCAAACCTACGAGATAAGTCACACGAAAACTGATTCAACTCAGCGCTTAACCCTCGCCTATTGCAGCTCTGTCATGACAATGTTGCCTGCCTTTCTCGCCCAACGGAGGCTGCTTGAGCACTAAAGGGGACCTCTTGAGCATCGCGACTCAGGGGCTCTTACTGGACCTTGGGCCGCTCACCTCCTGGCCTTGACCACGGCATCGCGACCTGGCATACCAGCGACGGCTGAAGCCTGCCTGGGGACCCGGACCTGTCAGCGTAGCGCACCAAGCCTTCATGAGGAAAGAAAGGGGGAGCCAAGCATTGATTCGTCTTGAGGATATAATATTTACAAAAGACATGGCCAGTGCCTAACATACCCCCGCGGGGTGATACTTCAATTTCCCGCAGGGAACAAAAGGTGCTAATCCTAAGGAGCGCTAACTACGCGCGCCTCCGCGGGAGACGCCATCATCAACAGTGGGCCGTCAGGCACCGGCGCCAACCCCATCCAAATCAGTGGCATCGAAGGCCTGACGAGCCCGCCCTGCTCCGAGCGCGACGCGAGCTCGGGGGCTCGTAGCTATCGTCGCTCGTCTCCGGAGTCACATGAAGCTCTGCGGAGTCGCTGGACCCTCCGGCGCCTCCGCTGCCGCCTGAGGAGCCGCTGGGGAAGCAATTGGCGAGCCTGGTCCTCGCCACGACGATGCCTCGGCCGCCTTTCTCGGGGCAGCATTCCAGCCGGCGTCCTTCCGCGTCGAAGACCTTGAAGAGCATCAAGGAGGCGCCATCGTAGTCGAGGTGGATTACGAGGGTGCCCCCTGTCCGGCAGACCCGGGCGATCTCGCCCCAACCACGGGTCATGTAGACCTTGCCCGGAGCGACGACCTCAACCTCCGCTCCGGTCACAGGGGTACTGCAGTCGGCGTGCTGTAGCCAGAGCTCAAGAGGACCCTCGGCGGGATCTCGAAGGCGAAGGAGGGAGGAAGGCGAATCCAAGATCGAGGAGGCATGGCGGCGTGGAGCACAAGCTCGCAAGAGGAGCCCTCGGCATGGACTCCAGGAGGAACGACGCGCACCGCTGTGACCCGCCGGTGTCGACGACGGCACCGTCGGTGTCGCTCGGTGCTCTCTTCTCCAAAGCCCTCGATGCGGGCGTACAAGGGCAGCAGGAACCCCGGTGGCGGTCGCTCGTACCAGGGCCTCGATGCCTCCTGTCGCGCGCCCTCTTCTCGGCGGCAGAGGACTAGCCGCTTCTTTGGCGGAAGCAGGTCAGGACCCTCTCGGGGGGCTTTCCCTTCTCCTCTGCAGAGAACCGGTGGATTGGTGCCATCGGCGCGAGACGGAGCAATGGCGAGGATGAAGAAGAAGAGGAGTAGCAGGGGGAGATGAACTAGAATGGCTCGCGCCGTTCCGTACTTATAGACGGAGGAGGCCAACCGTCGGCCTCCATGATCGCAGGTAATCATGACCCGTTTTTGCATGCAGGGACTTGTCATGTCGTGCGGTTGCCGAGGCATCATGGGGAAGCGGAGAATCCCACGTCCAATCAATCGCCACGCGGCGCCCAAGGCCGCAGGCTGTTGGGGCCCACGGCGCTTCACACTTGCCCTTGGCTTCTCTGCTAAGCCAAGTCCGGGCGCGCCTTGGGCCCAGGAGCTACTGTCGGCGTTCTGGGAACGGGGGTCCCCGGACTTGCCTGCCTGCGGCCGGCTCCGTCGCTCAAGTGGGGGCCCAATGCAGCCCAGCTTCATCAGCTCAAGCTTAAGACCCTCGTGAGGGGCCAAGCCTCGCGGGGCGGACGACAGGAAGCTTCCTCAGGAGCAGCCTCCCCAGGCAGGCTCGTGAGGAGGCGGAGAGATCAAGGCAGGGTACCTCCCGAGGAGCCCG
The DNA here is from genome assembly GCF_018294505.1 of Triticum aestivum. Classification (NCBI taxonomy): domain Eukaryota; kingdom Viridiplantae; phylum Streptophyta; class Magnoliopsida; order Poales; family Poaceae; genus Triticum; species Triticum aestivum. The sequence goes on along the minus strand of NC_057798.1, from coordinate 218,590,974 downwards.
TGATGCAAGCCATGACGATCGAAGACCAGGTGGGCGCCAGGCGGGCGCTGGCCTGCGCAGTGTCCTTGTTTCCCTTTCGGTGCAAAGGGGGCAAGCACAGACCAAGGCATCAGGCAAAGGTTACCATTTCGGTGCAACGAGACCAAGACCAACAGAGTGGCAGGATGGAGGTCATCGTGGAGCCCAGGACGGCGTCATCGTCAGAACCTTTGGCAGCCGAAGACCAACTTTAGTCAGGATAAGTGTACCAGATGTTCCCCTTCAAAATGGCCAATTGTTGGCGCCCTTCCCGCTCATTATTTGGGAAGAGGCCCAGGGCCTCCCTATATAAATAGGACTAGCCACCACATGGTGGAGGCATCGAGAAACAGATCGATCAGAGAGAGAGAGAGAAGCGACTGAACTCACCCAAGCAGTTCATCGCACCAGCTCAAGAACAGCCCCTCGCTAGGTTGTTCTTCCTTTGTACTGTTCATCATCAGCCCCTGAGGCAATCCACCACACCACACACTGGAGTAGGGTATTAAACCACAATGGTGGCCTGAACCAGTATAAATCTCGTGTCCCTTGTGTGTTCATCTTTCTTGCTTAGATCCTTGCGAGACTTTGAGACGTGAGCTGGTAGGGGAGAGATCTTCGTGCGCACCCCAGTGTTCGAACCTCAAGGGTCTGCCGGAACCCAAAATCCGACAATATCCAAATTGCCAAGCTTGCCTTCCACGCAAAGGAGAGTCCCATCCGGACACGAGACGAAGTCTTCAATCTTGTATCTTCATAGTCCAACAGTCCGGCCAAAGTATATAGTCCGGCTGTTCGAGGACCCCTTAATCCAGGACTCCCTCACCATCCCCCGGATCATCCGGACAATGACCCGAATCATCTGGCTACCCGTCTGGATCATTCGGACCCCGCCTGCATGCGCGTGTTGGTCCGAGGCCCATGTATCCCTTTGCCCCCTTTGCCTATATATATGACTCCTCCACCTCTCTTCTAGGGTCAGCGTTGTGATAGCTCATTTGTGATATAGAGCCTTGCTCATCCATCCGGATCTGCTCCTCCGAGAGAGACCGTGCCTCTTCGAAGAAGATCCACTTGGATTCAAGACCCCTAACAAGAAGAACTCAAGGCCTCCTCACGGAGAATAACTGGTTACCCTATGTATCGTCCCTTGTTGGATTCGGATCATGTATCTCTTTGTGTTTCGAGGATCTAGCATATGTGTAATCGAATCTTGTTGGTTGAGTGATTTCTCTTGTGTTTCCCCTAGTTTTCCCCTCATTTCCCCCTCGTGTTCTTCGTGTTCTTCGTAGGATCCCCTCCAATCGTGAAAGATCGGGCATCTAGGGTTCTACCATACATCAACCTACAGGTCCATGCTAATTCTTGAGCTTGCGTTGGTTTTTCCCTTGAAGAGGAAAGGGTGATGTAGAAAAGAAGAGTAAGTATTTCCCTTAGTTTGAGAACCAAGGTATCAATCTAGTAGGAGACAATGCACAAGTCACCGAATACCTACACAAACAATCAACAAACTTGCAGCCAACGCAATAAAGGGGTTATCAATCCCTTCATGGTTACTTGCAAAAGTGAGATCTGATAGAGATAGATAAACGATAAAGTAAATATTTTTGGTACTTTTGGTTTATAGATCGGAAAGTAAAAGATTGCAAAATAGTAGATCAAAAACTAGTATGATGGAAAAGAGACTTAATATGATGGAAAAGAGACCCGGGGGCCATAGGTTTCACTAGTGGCTTCTCTCAAGATAGCAAATAATACGATGGGTGAACAAATTACTGCCGAGCAATTGATAGAAGAGCACATAAATATGACGATATCTAAGGCAATGATCATGAACATGGGCATCACGTCCATGTCAAGTAGACTGAAACGAGTCTGCACCTACAACTATTACTCCACACATCGACCGACTCCTGCCTGCATCTAGAGTATTAAGTTCATAAAGAACCGAGTAATGCATTAAGTAAGATGACATGATGTAGAGGAATTAACTCAAGAAATATGATGAAAACCCCATCTTTTTATCCTCGATGTCAAAAATACAATACGTGCCTTGCTACCCCTACTGTCACTGGGAAAGTACACCGCAAGATTTAACCCAAAGCTAAGCACTTCTCGCGTTGCAAGAAAACCCAATCTAGTAGGCCAAACTAAACCTATAATTCGAAGAGACTTGCAAAGATATCAACTGATGCATATAAGAATTCAGAGAAGACTCAAATAATATTCATAGATAATCTGATCATAAACCCACAATTCATCGGATCTTGGCAAACACACCACAAAAGAGTATTACATCAAATAGATCTCCAAGAACATCGAGGAGAACATGGTATTGAGAATCAAAGAGAGAGAGAAGAAGCCATCTAGCTACTAGCTGGACCCGTAGGTTTGTGGTAAACTACTCACGCTTGATCAGAAGGGCAATGGTGTTGATGTAGAAGCCCTCCGTGATTGAATCCCCCTCCAGCAGGACGCCAAAAAAGGCCCCTAGATGGGATCTCATGGGTATAGAAGGTTGCAGCGGTGGAGAAGTGTTTTCGTGGCTCCCCCTGATGGTTTTGGGGTATAAGAGTATATATGGACGAAAGAATTAGGTCAGGAGATCTTCAAGGGGCCCACGAGGTAGGGGGGTGTGCCCTACCCCCTTGGGAGCGCCCTCCACCCTCGTGGCCGCCTCATTGCTTCTCCGACTTCATCTCCAAGTCTCTTGGTTTGCTTCTGGTCCAAGAAAGATCATCGTGAAAGTTTTATTCCGTTTGGACTCCGTTTGGTATTGCTTTTCTGCGAAACTCTAAAACAGGCAAAAACATAAACTGGCACCGGGCTCTAGGTTAATAGGTTAGTCCCAAAAATAATATAAAATAGCATATAAATGCATGTAAAACATCCAAAACAGATAATATAATAGCATGGAACAATAAAAATTTATAGATACGTTGGAGACGTATCAAGCATCCCCAAGCTTAATTCTTGCTCGTCCTCGAGTAGGTAAATGATAAAACAGAATTTTTGACGTGGAATGCTACCTAACATATTTATCCATGTAATTCTCTTTGTTGTGGCATGAATGTTCAGATCTGTAAGGTTCAAAACAAAAGTTTAATATTGACATAAAAACTATAATACTTCAAGCATACTAATAAAGCAATCATGTCTTCTCAAAATAGCGTGGCCAAAGAAAGCTATCCCTACAAAATCATATAGTCTGGCTATGCTCTATCTTCATCACACAAAATATTTAAATCATGCACAACCCCGATGACAAGCCAAGCAATTGTTTCATACTTTTTGATGTTCTCAAACTTTTTCAACTTTCACGCAATACATGAGCGTGAGCCATGGATATAGCACTATGCTGGAAGAGAATATGGTGGTTGTGGAGAAGACAAAAAGAGGGAGATAGTCTCACATCAACTAGGCGTATCAACGGGCTATGGAGATGCCCATCAATAGATATCAATGTGAGTGAGTAGGGATTGCCATGCAATAGATGTACTAGAGCTATAAGTGTATGAAATCTCGAAAGAAACTAAGTGGGTGTGCATCCAACTCGCTTGCTCGCGAAGACCTAGGGCAATTGGAGGAAGCCCATCATTGGAATATACAAAGCCAAGTTCTATAATGAAAAATTCCCACTAGTATATGAAAGTGACAACATAGGAGACTCTCTATCATGAAGATCATGGTGCTACTTTGAAGCACAAGTGTGGTAAAAGGATAGTAACATTGCCCCTTCTCCCTTTTTCTCTCATTTTTCTGTTTGGGCCTTTCTCTTTTTTTATGGCCTCTTTTTTTCGTCCGGAGTCTCATCCCGACTTGTGGGGGAATCATAGACCCCATCATCCTTTCCTCACATGGTACAATGCTCTAATAATGAAGATCATCACACTTTTATTTGCTTACGGCTCAAGAATTACAACTCAATACTTAGAACAAAATATGACTCTATGTGAATGCCTCCAGCGGTGTACCGAGATGTGCATGTTGGGGAACGCGGTAATTTCAAAAACTTTCCTACGATCACGCAAGATCTATCTAGGTGATGCATAGCAACGAGAGGGGAGAGTGTGTCCACATACCCTCATAGATCGAAAGAGGAAGCGTTTAGTTACCGCGGTTGATGTAGTCGAACGTCTTCGTGATCAAACCGATCCAAGCACCGAACGTATGGCACCTCCACGTTCAGCACACGTTCAGCTCGATGACGTCCCTCGTACTCTTGATCCAGTTGAGGCCGAGGGAGAGTTTTGTCAGCACGACGGCGTGGCGACGATGATGATGAAGTTACCGGCGCAGGGCTTCACCTAAGCACTACAACGATATGATCGAGGTGTGTAACTGTGGAGGAGGGCACCGCACACGGCTAAAAGATCAACTTGTGTTGTCTATTGTGCTATTGGGGCGCCCCTTGTTGAGGATATAACTACTGAGTGTAAACCGCCCAGGAGGGGCGGTTCACGCTCATCCATATTGAAGCCCATGAAGATAAAAGAAGATGCCGCTCTACCAGTAAAGGTTAGAGGCCCAGAGCCCAAAGGCGGATTAGGGCCCATAGTTGTAAACCACCATAGTCGTATAACTTGTATTGTAAGTTAGGGAAAGGAAGAGACCGAGCCGGACACTTGTATGAGCCGGCCTCGGGACTCTGTAAACCGGCAGAGCGTCAACCTGTGTATATAAAGGGACAACCCGGTGGCGGTTTAGGGACAAGAAACAACAACTCGGGACTCGAGCAAGGCGTATTCGCTCCCTGGTCATCGAAACCCCAATAATTCCATCACAACTAGACGTAGGCTTTTACCTTCATCGTAAGGGGCCGAACTAGTATAAAACTCTCGTGTCCCTTGTCCGGTTTAACCCCTTTAAGCTAATCTCGTTGCGATGGCTCCACGACTAAGTCCTTCTGCTAGGACATCTGACGTGTTAATTCCACGACAGTTGGCGCCCACCGTGGGGCTATCGCATGATGGTTTTGAGTTCTTAAAGGGCAACTTTGAAGGACTCAAAGGATACGCGGTTGGCCGGATGACCAAGAGTCGTCGCGGCAAGCTCTACATCGACGACGCAGGCTGGGGCCCCGAGGCCGGCTCAATTGAGTATGGGTACCGGGTCCCCTTTGGAGGAATTCATATTTTCATCAGCAAGATCGGCGAACCGGGCCCTGAGCCGGACATCTCCACCGACCTCGTCGAAACGGCTCAGCGTGCAAGTCCTGCCCGGGTTCAGCCTGCTATGAAGCGTGCATTCATAGGGTTCATCCATGGTGCGGAATCTGAATCGGTGTCCAACGGTGAGACGGCCATCTACTCAGATGGTGAATCATCCACTAGCGAAACCGAGTCACTATACCAATTGCAAGATGGCCGGGTTGGGGGATATTCTGATGGCAATAGTATTCCGGGCCCCTTTGAACCGCCAAACCGGGTTGCAGTCTTCATGGCCGGTACGCAGCCCATCATGCAATCTTCATGTACAACAGCAATGATTTCCAGATCAGCAGCCGCGGCAGGAGGCCCGGCGCACCGGCCGGCTCAAGTTCTTGCCGGCTTGCTGGACACTTTACGACATTGATGACCACGACGGTCACCCCAGAGACCCAAGATCAAAACAATACTGATATTGCAAAACTAAAGGATCAGATAACTCAGGCCAAGGCGGACCTGGCAGCTGAGGAGACCAGGATGGCTCAAGAGCGGGCCGCTTTAGATGCCCAATCACAATAGATCCAGGTGCAGAATTACCGGCTTATGTTGGATCAGAACGCATCAAACGAAGTAATGAGAAGGAAGTACCAGTCTCGTCTGCCACCAGTTTACGAGGGTATGAATCTCTTCAACACGCTAGGAGTCGGGCCCAGTAATCCGGCAGCAGTAAACCGGACCGAGGCACCTGGGGCAGCGCCGGATCAGCCACGGGTGACGGACCCACCTCGACAAACGGACAACCCGCTGCAATATGTAACAACGCCACCAGGTCACTTCTCTAGCCCTTTGGATAACATGATTGCTGCAGCATCGTGCTTGGCAGCTATTCTGATGGAGGGTGACTCACTAGCGGCAGTTGAGACACGACGGGCCAGGGATCTTCTTCAAACTACTGTTGTGCAGCAGCAGGCTTACTCCTACATCCTAGATAGAATACATTCAACCCCCCGCCCGAGCAAGAGTTATAGCAGGCACATGGACGAACCGGCCATGTCAATCAGTGCGCAACATCGTGATGCCCCTCGAGGGCCTAATCTGGCGCACGGCGGTTTGAATGCTCAGGATGTGGTGGACAACGGCAAAGCACGGCGTGAAGCGGTGTTAGCAGCACAGTCGGCGGCACAGTACCAGAACCAACCCGCTCCGGTTCAGCCAGCGGCATCAGTTGAACGTGGTTTGGCCTTTAGCTCTTGGGGGGTACCGTGCCTCACCCCGGCTCTGCGTAATGTGCGGCTGCCCAAGGATTTCAAGGGTCCGCAGAAGGTGCCTAATTATACCGCCGATCAACCCCCCGAGGCGTGGGTTGAAAGTTATGAGATGGCAATGGAGACGCTAGATGTAGATGAAGCGACATGTGCAAAATACTTCACCATGATGTTAGAAGGAACGGCTCGTACTTGGCTGAAGAGTCTGCCTGTTAGCTCGATCAGTTCATGGGATGAGTTGAAGGCCAAGTTTATAGCAAACTTCAAGGATACGTGCAAGCAACCCATGTCTATTGTGGATCTGGCGGCTTGTGTCCAAGGAGAAAATGAGTCAACAACTCATTGGGTGCGCCGGGTTTCAGAAATCTTGCACTCGTCAGGCCGTATCAATTCGGATACGGCAATCGTGACTTTGGAGGGCAACTGCCGGTTTAAGTCGCTGAAGATGAAGTTGGGACGGCTCAAACGTCACTCCAATGATATGGGAACACTCATGGCGGCTCTGGTTAAGTATGTTGATTCTGATAATACCAAAGACCCCGATTCTGATGAGGAAAAGCAGGAGAAGGGAAACAAGAATGTCGGTACCAAAGGACAGCATAACCAGGCGAGCCACGGGAACAATGGTAAGCGTAAAGTGGACAATTCAGATTTTGTGGCTAACACCAATATACAGGGCAATATGCAGTGCCGTAAGGGTAAAGCGCCCCAGTGCGGTGGAGGCATGAATCTGGAATGCTTGTTAAACTAGCCCTACCCAAAGCACAGGACAAAGGAGGTTCTGGCCACGCACCTCTGGAAGGATTGTCACATCATGAGGGAATTCAAAAACTCTGATCTCTTTCGATATGATCAGGGTCCATCCAGTGGTTCCAGTCCAGGATTTCACGGGCCAGGTTACGGTGGCGGCGGTTCAAACTCTGGATTTCAGAATAATTAGGGTAATCAGAACAACCAAGGTGGTCACAGTCAGCAGAGTAATCAGGGGAATCAGCAGCAGTTGGGTTATCAGAGCAACCCGAAGCAGTTAAACGGTGGACAGTACCATGTTTTCACTACTAGTCTGTGCAAGCGTGATCAGAAGCTCCATAAAAGGGCAGTAAATTCTGTTGAACCGGCGGTGCCCTGTTATTTGCGCTGGTCGAAACAGCCTATTGTTTGGAGTCGGGAGGATCATCCGCCCTGGGTTGACAATTCGGGCCACCTAGCTTTGGTGGTTGCACCGCAGGTTGGAGTTTATAAATTTACCAAGGTGCTCATGGATGGAGGGAGCAGTATCAATATCTTGTATTATGAACCCTTCTAGCGTATGGGATTAACAGACAAGAATCTTAAACTGTCCAACACCGTTTTTCACGATGTGGTGCCTAGTAAATCGGCTTACCCAGTTGGCAAGATAGCTCTGGAGGTGGTCTTTGGTGATGATCATGATTCAAGATTAGAGACGGTGACCTTTGAAGTGGTTAAAATCAGAAGTCCGTACCATGCCGTGTTTGGATGGCCGGTTTACGCTAAATTCATGGCAAGGCCATGTTATGTTTATCTGCAGCTCAAGATGCCAGGTCATAAGGGGACCATCACGGTTCACGGTAGCCGCAAGATTGCTCTGGAGTGTGAGGAAGGTGATGTGGCTTATGCTGAGTCGGTTTGTGTAATGGAGGAGTTGAAATTTTATAAGGACAATGTTGATCCGGCGGACATGACTTCTCTAAAGAAGCCAACTACAGAGCGTGATCCGGCTTTGAAGTTTAAATCGGCTGATGAGACTAAATTGGTGGATTTTGTTCCTGGCGATTCATCCAAGCAGTTCAGCATCAGCACCAACTTGGATCCGAAATAGGAAAGCGCGCTCATCGAGTTCATCCGTGAGAACCGGGACATCTTTGCATGGAAACCTTCTGACATGCCAGGTGTACCGAGGGAACTCGCTGAGCACACTCTTAATATTGATCCGAAGTTTAAACCGGTCAAACAGTTTCTTCGCTGTTTTAATGAAGAGCGGCGCAAGGCCATTGGTGAAGAGGTAGCCCGGCTGTTGGCAGCAGGGTTTATTGTGGAAGTGTTTCACCCAGAGTGGTTGGCTAATCCGGTGCTGGTACTTAAGGAAAATGGCACTTGGCGGATGTGTGTGGATTATACAGATTTGAACAAAGCTTGCCCAGCTGATCCCTTTGCCCTCCCTCGTATTGATCAAATCATTGATGCTACAGTGGGTTGTGAGCGTTTGAGTTTTTTGGATGCTTATTTTGGCTATCATCAGATCAAGATGGCAGTTAAGGACCAGGAGAAGACAGCCTTCATCACTCCCTTTGGAGCCTTCTGTTATGTGTCTATGCCCTTTGGGCTCAAGAGTGCTCAGGCAACTTATCAGCGCTGTGTGCAGAATTGTCTTCATAATCAGATCGGGCGCTGTTCATGCCTATGTGGATGATATTGTGGTGAAGTCCAGGAAAGCAGAGACACTCATCACTGATTTGCAAGAAACCTTTGATAATCTGAGGGTTTATAAAATGATGCTCAATCCGGCTAAGTGTGTCTTTGGTGTTCCGGCAGGCAAGCTCCTAGGGTTTCTGGTATCTAACAGGGGTATTGAGGCTAATCCCGGAAAGATTAAAGCTATTACATCCCTCGCTAAACCGGCGTGTATCAATGATGTTCAATGTCTGGTAGGTCGCATTGCGGCTTTGAGCCGGTTTATTAGCCGATTGGGAGAGAAGGCGATCCCCTTGTATCAGATGTTTAAGAAGACAGACAGTTTTGTCTGGACCGATGCTGCTAATGCGGTGTTTGAGGACTTGAAGAAGCAGTTGGCTGAACCGCCGGTTCTTGCTGCTCCAGTCGATAAGGAGCCACTGTTGTTATACGTGGCTGCTAATGCCCGGGCTGTCAGCGTAGCTATTGTGGTGGAGCGCAAAGAGGCGGGGAAGGAGCACCTAGTTCAAAGGCCGGTTTATTACATCAGCGAAGTGCTCATCGAGTCAAAGCAAAGATACCCGCATTGGCAGAAGCTGGTATATGGGGTTTTCATGGCAAGTCGAAAGCTTAAACAGTACTTTCAAGGTCATCCCATCACAGTGGTCAGTTCTCCTCCTTTGAGGGATATCATCCAGAACAAGGAGGCAACTGGTCAAGTTGCTAAGTGGGCCATTGAGCTTGGACCACACGGTTTGAAGTATATGCCTCGAACAGCTATCAAATCCCAAGCACTTGTGGATTTCATCAATGATTGGACAGAGTTGCAGATACTGGAGGACAAACTGGACAGCACATACTGGACTATCCACTTCGATGGGTCCAGGCAATTGGAGGGATCGGGGGCTGGAGTTCTCCTCACTTCCCCTCGAGGTGATAAAATTCATTATGTCCTTCGCTTAATGTTTCCTTGTACTAACAATGCAGCTAAGTATGAAGCCTTACTCCATGGTCTTCGAGTGGCTAAGGAAATGAACTTAAGCCGGGTACGATGCTTTGGAGACTCGGATCTGGTAGCCCAGCAAGTTTCAGGTACTTGGGATTCCAAGGATCCACTCATGGCGGCTTACTGACGAGAGATGGATACTGTTGCTGGTCACTTCAAGGGTTATCAAGTGGAGCACAATGATCGGTGCAAAAATGAGGCAGCTGATGCTTTAAGCCGGTTGGGATCTCAGCGTAAACCAGTGCCACCCAATACCTTTCTAGATGTTTTGCACAACCCGTCAATTCACTTGCCTATAGAGGAGGACCTCGTTATTCCCGATCCGGAGGCACAGTTGGTGGCCGCTTTACACATTATTCCGGATTGGACGGTTCCCTACTTGGCGTATATAAACCGGGGCGAGTTACTAGAAGATGCAGTTTTGGCCAGACAGATAGTCCGGCGGTCCAAATCCATGGTTGTTCACAATGGCGAGTTACACCGTTGCAGTGTCTCTGGTGTGTTCCAGCGCTGTATTTCTCCTGAAGAAGGCCGTGATATTTTATGAGAAATCCACGAAGGAGACTGTGGTCATCATGCCGGTTCAAAGTCCTTGGTTGCTAAAGCTTTTCGTCATGGTTTCTATTGGCTAACGGCTCATGCTGATGCTGAAGACTTGGTGAGGCGGTGCGATGGTTGTCAAAAATTCTCACGACGAGCTCATGTTCCGGCTTAGGAGCTACGGATGATTCCTATCACTTGGCCGTTTGCTACTTGGGGGCTTGACATGGTAGGGCCCTTCAAGCGATCCAAAGATAAGAAGACCCACCTGTTGGTGGCGGTGGACAAGTTTACTAAATGGGTTGAAGCGGAGCCAGTAAACAAGTGTGACGCAGCCACGGTGGTTCAATTCATCAAAAAGGTGATCTTCCGTTTCGGTTTTCCACACAGCATCATCACAGATAATGGCACGAACCTCTCCAAAGGCGAGATGGAGGACTTTTGTCAACGAGAGCATATCCGGCTTGATGTGTCATCTGTGGCTCACCCCCAATCTAATGGTCAAAGCTGAGAGAGCCAATCAGGAAATCTTGACGGGTATCAAGCCCCGACTTATGGTTCCTTTGAAGAGGACGCCAAGTTGTTGGGTGGAGGAGCTACCATCTGTGTTATGGAGCATAAACACCACCCCAAACCAATCTACAGGTTATACACATTTTTTCATGGTTTACGGGGCAGAGGCGGTACTCCCAAGTGATATTCGTCATGACTCGCCCCGGGTTGCCAATTATGTTGAAGCGGACAACGAGCAAGCACGTCAAGAAGCATTGGACCTGTTAGATGAAAAACGGGACATGGCATTGGCTCGTTCCGGCTCATCCAGGATCAGACCGATATGCACAAGTTATCCCCACCTTGGGAAGGGCCCTTTGTGGTCATCAAGAATCTACACAATGGATCGTACTACCTCATCGACGTTCGCGAGCACAAAGACTCAAGAAAATCGGAGGAGGAGACCCGTCGGCTGTGTAATATCGCTCTTCTACGGCCTTACTACACCTGAGCCATAGGCTCTCATTATGTACATATTTTTGACAATGTATATATTATGATCAATATAATAAACCGGCATCCTTGCTACAAGTAGGGCCTCTGCCATTCTTCCAATATTTCTTGGTTGCAAGGGGGCTTCTGTTTACAAAGCGACGCCCTGTTTTGTCCACTAAACCGGCTAGCATGCCACAATAAAAGCTTGGGAGCTTCACACCCAAGGGGCCAAAGAGAGTATTGTTGCCAAAAGCACAACTCAAACATAGGCACCCATTGAGCACAGCTCACAAAGTTACTTGGGGGCTCTTTGTGCAACGCAACAAAGAGTTTGAAAGGACCCTTGTAATTGGGTATCAACCCACGGCTTGGAAGCCTAGTGTATTCACCTAAAACCCCGGGTTAACCTGCCTTCATCAAGTAAGCCACTCCTATCCAGGTAATCCTGGCATGACCCGCCGAATGTTTGACAAGTTAGTCTTATACAGACCCTGAACTTGTCAAAGTTAAAACGACGATTGGTTAGTTGGAGGCCCATCTTAAAAGGCTTTGTTAAATGGTTTAACTCAGCGGCCTGGCAGCCCACAGAAAGCCTCGAATTTGGGCCTGGCAGCCCTCGAAAAGCCTCGACTACAAGTTTTATTTGCTTTTGCTTTTTTGCAAGTTTCATCTCTTTTTGATCAAATTCTAAGTTAAACCAGTGTTTATTGACCCGGCCAGACTATATGACATTACATCAACCCGGTGTTTCTTAACCCGGTGTGGCTTCCAGTTATCAAGCTGTTAGCACATGATCAATTATGAACTGGCATATCTCAATCCGGTCTGGCATTGATTATAAGTCGCCAGGATGATCATCTGGTGTTTATCATAACCCGACATGGATTATTATGCACCAGCACAATGTGACGGGTGTTTTCAAATATTCAAGGTTCGGGTTATCACCCTTACTACATAAAGTTGGTAAACCCACAAAAGTGATTTAACATCACATGTATGATATATTTCATATTTCATTACTTTATAACCTTGGTTATGAGAATTCTGTTTCTGTATTGGGTATCATAACCCATCTGGCGGTAAACCGCCAGGACATGTTTAAGATTTTCAAGTGCAGAAGGCAGGATTTTATACGTACCAAGACAAATAAATCAAGCATAGCAACAATCATGCCGGATTAACAAAATCAGGTAGCAGTGCACGATGGCAGAAGATCAAAGTATTTCATCTAGCCTATTAGCGCTTTGATGCCCAAAAGAATAGTTGCCCATGATGCTAAATGAGAAAATCAAGCCGGCTGTTGGATCATCATTCGCCGCCAGGCTGACGTGAAGATGAAGGATCATCTCGCGTCGGTTCAACTTCCTCCTCCTCACCCAGAGGCTGGAAGTCAAGGGTGGTCCAATCAATCCCGGTTAAGGCTTGAAAGACAGCTTCGTTGCTTATAAGGTTCGACGGTTCAATGTCAGGGGCATAGGTGTGCTTACGAATTGGAGGGATCAGATTTTGTTCTTCTTTCACAGCTGCGTCAACCCGTTTGTTGTCTGCGTCATAGCTGGATCGATAGACAGACAAGTCAACCTCCTCAGCCAATTGGCTTGCCAGTGGGCGCATCTCCTTTGTCAAGGCCTTGAGGGCTTCATTATCAAACTCTAATGCATCTTCTTGTTCACCAGGATAGCCCTTTGCGATATCTGCCGGATCAAGATCTGCAATCCACACTTTGGCCCGCGTCAGTGCTGTTAAAGCGCCAGCTCTTGCAGCAAATCGCTTTACCTCTTCTATCTGGGCGGGGGTCATAGATAATTTGGCCAGTGTATCTTTGATCAGGATTGGTGCCGGTTTGTTGAAGGAGGAAGCACAGATGACTCGTTGAGCACCCGTATACAATTTTTCTACCAACGTATAGGTTGCCTTCAGCTTCATCCACATATTCAAGCCCAGATGACTAATACGACTACCTGCAATGGTTTAAGAATTTGTTGTTAAATCGGCAACTTCAAAGATGTTTGAGAAAGGTTATTACAAAGAGTACTTACCAAATATTGCTGAAGTCATAGCATTGACTTGATGCTTTAGCCCAGTTAGCTCCTTAGCCACCGGTTTAAGAGCTGCTTCGGCATCTTCAGCCCGCCTTAATAGAGCAGCCTTCTCTGTTTCCCAATCCGACTGTTCACTTTTGAAACCATCCTTTAACTGCTCCATGGCAGTCAAAGCGTCCTCCAGTTCATCCTTGGCCTTGGAGGTCTCTGCTTGCTGGGATTTGATGTTCTCTTGAAGATCGGCAATCTGAGAATCTTTGTTGCCTAAGTCAGCCTGCAAAAGACAGAGGATGAAAATGTTAAGATTTTTTCTCAAAGTCCCAAGCACATAACAAGTTATACACTTGGCACTTGGGGGCTAATGCGGATTGTGTTTTATTTTGACTATCATTCAAAGTCCCAAGGCTCGGTACAATTATTAATTTTGGCACTTGGGGGCTAATGCATAATTGATCAGAAAAATCAAAGGTGAAGGAATTCAACAAGGACAAGTTTGGAACAGAAAGTCCCGTTTCATCTTACAAAGGTAAACCGGCCCTTGGGGACTACACAGTTAAGTCTTTTTATTTAAAGTCCCAGTTCATCTTGAAGAGATAAACCGGCCCTTGGGGGCTACAATGGAGTTGATATACAGTGCAAAGAAAATTGATGAAGTGTTTGAAAGTTACCTCATAGCGTTCCTTCATCATGTTAACTAAACCGGCCTCATAATCACGACTTGTATATAGGCGGTTTAGATAGCCAGAGTGAAGTTCTTGAGCGGGAAGATGGTCATAGCTTGACAAGTCAGAGTTCCATTTGCCTTTCTCTTCAACAGCAGATTCCACTTTGGCGCTGTGCTTTGATAAAGCGACAGGACGGCCCGGAGAAGTATGGCCAAACCCAGTAATCACAACATCATCAGTTGTTGTATTTGGGCTTGCCGGTTTATCTGAGGCCCTGACTGGGCTCGGCGGATCAGCAGTTGGACTTGGAGGATTGGCTTGCGGGCTTGGCGGATTGACATCAGGGCTTGCTGGGTTAGCTTCTGGTGGATCAGCATCAGTGTTCTAACCTTGTGGTGCAGGATCATCCATAGCAAGATCAACATCTCCATCGGCACCTTCTAAGGATCTCTCCGGTTCAACCTCATCGGTGGGGGCAGTGGTCTTTGCTTTCTTACTCAGTCGGGCTTTGGCGCTACAAAATAGCAAACAAAGGTTAATATGGTAAACCGGTGCAAGCAGGCAAAGCTAAAATTATTACTTACCCAGGGACGGTCTTGAGGGGAGGCATTTGTGTGGTTGATGAATCACCAGAGGACGAATTGGAAGTTACCTGATAATTTGAGTCAGACGGATTAAGAGGGTATCGGAAGTAACCCGCCAAGGGATAGTACTTGATAGAAGTACAAGAGACCTCGGCACGGCGCTTCCGGATTGGGGTGTCTGGTAAACCAGAAGAAGTGACTTGCTGGCCACTATGTCGGGTTGTGCGACGAGCTTCAGGATGCTGTGGATCCAAATGAGTGAAAGGATGTGAACGCTTCACTTTCCGGATTGTGCGATGGATTTTTCTTACTGGAACAAGATCGGAATTGGAGCAAAGGGGGATTACCTCTACATGGTCAGCACGGCTAGCCTCCACATCATCCTGATAATGGTCGTTGTCAATAAGATGTACAAAAAATGAACCAAGGGAGTCAAGTTCTACCTCTTGTTCCGAATCATCAACATCTTCGGGTGGATTAGAGTACTCGGCGGTTTTCTTCTTAGCTGGCCTCTTTGTGGCCTTGCTCTTGACACGATGGGCCCTCGCCGGTTTGTCTTGAGCTTTTGCCGGTTTTGTCTTGAGTTTTCCTCTTCCAGAAAGGATCCTTGGCCTGGAAGAATAAAATAAGAGGTCATCAGGAAACTATTAAAGCAAAGAAGGATTGAAGAGAAGAAGGATAAAAATCTTACCGCTGGCGGTTTGTTGGAGGCGTAAAAGGGACGCAGCCCAGTCTTGTTGCACTCGGCGATCGGTTCGTCTAGCATCTTCTTAACAGACTCAGTGACTTCATCATCAGTCATCTGTATTTCATGGTGCCGTTGAGGGTCCTTGACGTCCCCGGTATACTCATGCATCAACCTGGCGCGGCGGCTTAAGGGCAGGATACCCCATGATACCCAGCAACGGACGAGATCAATGCCTGTTAAGCCATTTGCTAGAAGAGCTCGGAGCTTTGCAAGTTGAGGCGCATATGTTTGTCATTCCTTAGCAGTGAGCCGCTGAGGTAGTGGATGTCCATTGCTGAGCCAGTGAGCACGGTAACCCGGCAGAGGGTTTTCATCAGCAGGAGCGGTGTTCTGACAATAGAACCATGTTTGGTTCCAATCTTTAGGGTGGTTGTGATGTTTTGCATGAGGAAAATCGACTTCTTTCCTTTTCTGAATCGACACTCCGCCAAGTTCAGTGTTGGGGCCATCAGAAAATTCAGTGTGGCGGTTCAAGTGAAAGAAGTCCCTGAAGAGTTCAACAGTCGGTTCTTCTTGAAGGTAAACTTCACAAAACACTTGGAAATTGCATATGTTGGACATAGAGTTCGGTCCAATATCTTGAGGATGGAGTTGGAATTTGGCAAGCACATCCCGGAAAACTTTGATCTGGGAGGGCTAAATCCCCAGTCTAGATGCTGCATAAATACAACCACTTCTCCGTCTTGAGGTTCAGGAGGGCACTCAGGGCCAGGAACTCGCCAATGAATGACCTCCTTCTTTGCTAAAGCGCCAGTTAGAACGTATCCATTGAGCTGTGTTTCTGTGATCCTGGAAGGAACCCAGTTGCAAGAGGAGAATTGCTTGGCCATTTTGGAGGACAAACTGTAAAGGAAGTGCAAAAGCCGGTTCACGATTGAAAGATTGATGTGCACAACTCGGTGTTAAACCGGGGGATTTAATTGGAACATACATGCATGATAAACCGGATATTGATGCTCAAATTAAGATGGCGGTTTACGTGAGGGCTAATGGTACCTGGCGGATTATCATTTTTTAAAGGTTAAAGCGCCTACAAGTGGTAGAAGCATATCTGAAATTTACTAAGTGCTGAAGAAACAGGTTTCGCAAGATGGTATTATAATTTTGGATCTTCCGCGACCTAGTAAAGAAATTTTTCTGAGACCTAAAAATGTCGACATGTAGAACATTAACAGTCCAGATGGGATCTATCCAGAAACAAGGAGATGCTATGGCGGGACAGATTAAAACTATGGCTTCGGCCATGAGAAGAGAGGCCTAGCTAGATTCAATGAGATGCTAAGGGAAAGCAGATGAGCACCGATGAACACTGATGAACCCCGAAGAACCTTGGAACCCTAATGCAGATTTGGTAGTTGCGAAGGGGAGTACTTACCGGGGCTGAGTAGCAGAGGAGAGCCGCGGATTTCTGGTGCGTTCAGGTTGATGCAGCGGCCAAGGATGATGCAGAGCTTCAAGGTCGGCGGCGGCGGCAGAGCTGTCGGGTTTGTGTATCGAGAGGAAGAAGAGGAAACACGAAGGGGAAAAGGGAAGGGCCTCTGGGCCTATTTATAAGGCAAATGGATAAAGGTGGGCGGGCGCAAGAATTGAGGAGCCCGAAGCGGCAAAATGGGGCATAGCTGTCGCCTCGATCTTCGGAAGATAATTAATGAAGCGAATCTTTTTACAAAGATGACATCATGACGATTTACTACAATTTCGGAAGATGACATCATGGCGGTTTACCAAAGTTTATAGGGAGAAGATATTATGGCGGTTTATGAGGATTGTAAGAAGATGTTTAGGGAATTTTCTGAGTATTGAAGATTGACATGCACAGGTTCAAATCAATCTGGGGCCTAATGTTGAGGATATAACTACTGAGTGTAAACCGCCCAGGAGGGGCCGTTCGCGCTCATCCGTATTGAAGCCCATGAGGATAAAAGAAGATGGCGCTCTACCAGTAAAGCTTAGAGGCCCAAAGCCCAAAGGCGAATTAGGGCCCATAGTTGTAACCCGCCATAGTCATATAACTTGTATTGTAAGTTAGGGAAAGGAAGAGACCGAGCCGGACACTTGTATGAGCCGGCCTCGGGACTCTGTAAACCGACCGGGTGTCAACCTGTGTATATAAAGGGACGACCCGGCAGCGGTTCAGGGACAAGAAACAACAACTCGAGACTCAGGCAAGGCGTATTCGCTCCCTGGTCATCGAAACCCCAGTAATTCCATCACAACTAGACGTAGGCTTTTACCTTCATCGAAAGGGGCCGAACTAGTATAAAACTCTCGTGTCCCTTGTCTGGTTTAACCCCTTTACGCTAATCTCATTGCGATGCCTCCACGACTAAGTCCTTCTGCTAGGACATCTGACGTGTTATGTCCACGACACCCCTGGACATGTATATAAAGGAGGGAGGGAGAGAGGAGGATGGCCGGGTTGGGCGCCCCAAGGGGTGAGTCCTACTCGGACTCCTAGTCCAAGTAGGATTCGCCCCCCCCCCCCTTTTATTTTCTTCCACCGGAGGGAAAGGGAAGGGAGGGAGAGGGAGAAGGAACGAGGGGGGGCGGCCCCCTCCCCTAGTCCAATTTGGTTTGGGCAAGGGGAGGGCGCGCCCCTCCCTTGTGGCGTCTCTCCTCTCCTCAAATAAGGCCCAATAGGCCCATTACTTCTCCCAGGGGTTCCGATAACCTCCCGGTACTCCGGGAAAATGCCCGAACCACTCGGAACCATTCCGATGTCCAAATGCAACCTTCCAATATATGAATCTTTATGTCTCAACCATTTCGAGACTCCTCATCACGTTTGTGATCTCATCCGGGACTCCGAACAAACTTCGGTCATCAAATCACATAAACTCACAATACAAATCGTTATCGAACGTTAAGCGTCCGGACCCTACGGGTTCGAGAACTATGTAGACATGACCGAGACACATCTGTAGTCAATAACCAATAGCGGAACCTGGATGCTCATATTGGATCCTACATATTCTATGAAGGTCTTTATCGGTCAAATCGCATAACAACATACGTTGTTCCCTTTGTCATCGGTATGTTACTTGCCCGAGATTAGATTGTCGGTATCATCATACCTAGTTCAATATCATTACCGGCAAGTCTCTTTTCTCGTTCCATAATACTTCATCCCGCAACTAACTCATTAGTCACAATGCTTGCAAGGCTTATAGTGATGAGTATTACCGAGAGGGCCCAGAGATACCTCTCCGAAACATAGAGTGACAAATCCTAATCTCGATCTATGCCAACCCAACAGACACCTTCGGAGACACCTGTAGAGCACCTTTATAATCACCCATTTACGTTGTGACGTTTGGTAGCACACAAAGTGTTCCTCCGGTATTCGGGAGTTGCATAATCTCATAGTCAGAGGAACGTGTATAAGTCATGAAGAAAGTAGTAGCAATGAAACTGCAATGATCATAATGCTAAGATAACGGATGGGTCATGTCCATCACATCATTATCCTAATGATGTGATCCCGTTCATCAAATGACAACACATGTCTATGGTTAGGAAACTTAACCATCTTTGATTAATGAGCTAGTCAAGTAGAGGCATACTAGGGACAATATGTTTTGTCTATGTATTCACACATGTACTAAGTTTCCGGTTAATATAGTTCTAGCATGAATAATAAACATTTATCATGAAATAAGGAAATAAATAATAACTTTATTATTGCCTCTAGGACATATTTCCTTTAGTCTCCCACTTGCACTAGAGTCAATAATCTAGTTCACATTGCCATGTGATTTAACACCAATAGTTCACATCTGTATGTGATTAACACCCATAGTTCACATCGCCATGTGACCAACACCCAAAGGGTTTATTAGAGTCGGTAATCTAGTTCACATCGCTATGTGATTAACACCCAAAGAGTACTAAGGTGTGATCATGTTTTGCTCATGAGAGAAGTTTAGTCAACGTGTCTGTCACATTCAGAGCCATATGTATTTGCAAATATTATATGTCTACAATGCTCTGCATGGAGCTACTCCAGCTAATTGCTCCCACTTTCAATATGTATCCAGATTGAGACTTAGAGCATCTGGATCGGTGTAAAAGCTTGCATCGACGTAACTCTTTACGATGAACTCTTTATCACCCCCATAACCGAGAAACATTTCCTTAGTTCTCACTAAGGATAATTTTGACCGCTGTCCATTGATCTACTCCTAGATCACTATTGTACCCCTTTGCCGAACTCATGGCAAGGTACACAATAGGTCTGGTACACGGCATAGCATACTTTATAGAACCTATGGTTGAGGCATAGGGAATGACTTTCATTCTCTTTATATTTTCTGCTGTGGTCGGGTTTTGAGTCTTACTCAACTTTACACCTTGTTATACAGACAAGAACTCCTTCTTAGACTGATCCATTTTGAACTCTTTCAAAAACTTGTCAAGGTATGTACTCATTGAAAAATGTTTATCATGCGTCTTGATCTATCTCTATAGATCTTGATGCCCAATATGTAAGCAGCTTCACTAAGGTCTTTCTTTGAAAATCTCCTTTCAAACTCTCCTTTATGCTTTCCAAAAAATTCTACATCATTTCCGATCAACAATATGTCATTCACATATACTTGTCAGAAAGGATGTAGTGCTCCCACTCACTTTCTTGTAAATACAGGCTTCTCCATAAGTCTGTATAAAACCATATGCTTTGATCACACTATCAAAACGTTTATTCCAACTCCAAGAGGCTTGCACCAGTCCATAAATGGATCGCTGGAGCTTGCACACTTTGTTAGCACCTTTCAGATCGACAAAACCTTCTGGTTGCATCATATACAACTCTTCTTCCAGAAATCCATTCAGGAATGCAGTTTTGACATCCATTTGCCAAATTTTTCATAATCATAAAATGCGGCAATTGCTAACATGATTCGGACAGACTTAAGCATCGCTACGGGTGAGAAAGTCTCATCGTAGTCAACCCCTTGAACTTGTCGAAAACCTTTTGCAACAAGTTGATCTTTGTAGACAGTAACATTTCCGTCAGCGTCAGTCTTCTTCTTGAAGATCCATTTATTCTCGATGGCTTGTCGATCATCGGGCAAGTCAACCAAAGTCCACACTTTGTTCTCATACATGGATCCCATCTCAGATTTCATGGCCTCAAGCCATTTTTCGAAATCTGGGCTCACCATCGCTTCTTCATAGTTTGTAGGTTCGCCATGGTCAAGTAACATGACTTCCAGAATAGGATTACCGTACCTCTCTGGTGCGGATCTTACTCTGGTTGACCTACGAGGTTCAGTAGTAACTTGATCTAAAGTTTCATGATCAATATCATTAGCTTCCTCACTAATTGGTGTAGGTGTCACAGGAACCGGTTTCTCTGATGAACTACTTTCCAATAAGGGAGCAGGTACAGTTACCTCATCAAGTTCTACTTTCCTCCCACTCACTTCTTTCGAGAGAAACTCCTACTCTAGAAAGGATCCATTCTTAGCAACAAATGTCTTGCCTTCGGATCTATGATAGAAGGTGTACCCAACAGTTTCCTTTGGGTATCCTATGAAGACACATTTCTCCGACTTGGGTTCGAGCTTATCAGGATGAAGCTTTTTCACATAGGCATCGCAGTCCCAAACTTTAAGAAATGACAGCTTTGGTTTCTTGCCAAACCATAGTTCATAAGGCGACGTCTCAACGGATTTTGATGGTGCCCTATTTAACGTGAATGCAGCCGTCTCTAAAGCATAACCCCAAAATGATAACGGTAAATTAGTAAGAGACATCATAGATCGCACCATATCTAGTAAAGTACGATTACGACGTTCGGACACACCATTACGCTATGGTGTTCCGGGTGGCGTGAGTTGCGAAACTATTCCGCATTGTTTCAAATGTAGACCAAACTCATAACTCAAATATTCTCCTCCATGATCAAATCGTAGAAACTTTATTTTCTTGTTACGATGTTTTTCCACTTCACTCTGAAATTCTTTGAACTTTTCAAATGTTTCAGACTTATGTTTCATTAAGTAGATATACCCATATCCGCTCAAATCATCTGTGAAGGTGAGAAAATAACGATACCTGCCGCGAGCCTCAATATTCATTGGACCACACACATCAGTATGTATGATTTCCAACAAATCTGCTGCTCGCTCCATTGTTTTGGAGAACGGCGTTTTAGTCATCTTGCCCATGAGGCATGGTTTTGAAGTACCAAGTGATTTGTAATCAAGTGATTCCAGAAGTCCATCAGTATGGAGTTTCTTCATGCGCTTTACACCAATATGACCCAAACGGCAGTGCCACAAATAAGTTGCACTATCATTATCAACTCTGCATCTTTTGGCTTCAACATTATGAATATGTGTATCACTACTATCGAGATTCAAGACAAATAGACCACTCTTTAAGGGTGCATGACCATAAAATATATTACTCATATAAATAGAAGAACCATTATTCTCAGATTTAAATAAATAACCGTCTCGCATCAAACAAGATCCAGATATAATGTTCATGCTTAACGATGGCACCAAATAACAATTATTCAGGTCTAAAACTAATCCCGAAGGTAGATGTAGAGGTAGCATGCCGACGGTGATCACATCGACTTTGGAACCATTTCCCACGCGCATCGTCACCTCATCCTTAGCCAATCTTCGGTCAATCCGTAGTCCCTGTTTCGAGTTGCAAATATTAGCGATGGAACCAGTATCAAATACCCAGGTGCTACTGCAAGCTCTAGTAAGGTACAGATCAATAACATGTATATCACATATACCTTTGTTCACCTTGCCATCCTTCTTATCCGCCAAATACTTGGGGCAGTTCCGCTTCCAGTGGCCAGTTCCTTTGTAGTAGAAGCACTCAGTCTCAGGCTTAGGTCCAGACTTGGGTTTCTTCTCCTCAGCGGCAACTTGTTTGCCGTTCTTCTTGAAGTTCCCCTTCTTCTTCCCTTTACCCCTTTTTCTTGAAACTGGTGGTCTTGTTGACCATCAACACTTGATGATCCTTCTTGATTTCTACATCCGCAGCCTTTACCATCGCGAAGAGCTCGGGAATAGTCTTTTCCATCCCTTGCATATTATAGTTCATCACGAAGCTCTTGTAGCTTGGTGGCAGTGATTGAAGAATTCTATCAATGACACTATCATCAGGAAGATTAACTCCCAGTTGAATCAAGTGATTATTATACCCAGACATTTTGAGTATATGTTCACTGACAGAACTATTCTCCTCCATCTTGCAGCTATAGAACTTATTGGAGACTTCATATCTCTCAATCCGGGCATTTGCTTGAAATGTCAACTTCAACTCTTGGAACATCTCATATGCTCCATGACGTTCAAAATGTCGTTGAAGTCCCGGTTCTAAGCCGTAAAGCATGGCACACAGAACTATCCAGACGTTCTTAACATCGTCAGTTGCATTTGCAGCAGGCCTGGCACCCAACGGTGCTTCCAGGACGTAATTCTTCTGTGCAGCAATGAGGATAATCCTCAAGTTACGTTCCCAGTCCATGTAATTGCTACCATCATCTTTCAACTTTGCTTTCTCAAGGAACGCATTAAAATTCAACGGAACAACAACACGGGCCATCTATCTACAACAACATAGACAAGCAAAATACTATCAGGTACTAAGTTCATGATAAATTTAAGTTCAATTAATCATATTACTTAAGAACTCCCACTTAGATAGATATGCCTCTAATCATCTAAGTGATCACGTGATCCAAATCAACTACCGATCATCACGTGAGATGGAGTAGTTTTCAATGGTGAACATCACTATGTTGATCATATCTACTATATCATTCACGTTCGACCTTTCGGTCTTAGTGTTCCGAGGCCATATCTGCATATGCTAGGCTCGTCAAGTTTAACCCGAGTATTTCTGCGTGTGCAAAACTAGCTTGCACCAGTTGTAGGTGAACGTTGAGCTTATCACACCCTATCATCATGTGGTGTCTCGGCACGACGAACTTTGGCAATGGTGCATACTCAGGGAGAACACTTATACCTTGAAATTTAGTGAGAGATCATCTTATAATTCTACCGTCAATCAAAGCAGAATAAGATGCATAAAGGATAAACATCACATGCAATCAATATAAGTGATATAATATGGCCATCATCATCTTGTGCCTTTGATCTCCATCTCCAAAGCACCGTCATGATCACCATCGTCACCGGCGCGACACCTTGATCTCCATCATAGCATCGTTGTCGTCTCGCCAACTATTGTTTCTACGACTATCGCTACCGCTTAATGATAAAGTAAAAACAATTACAGGGCGATTGCATTGCATACAATAAAGCGACGACCATATGGCTCCTGCCAGTTGCCGATAACTCTGTTACAAAACATGATCATCTCATACAATAAAATTTAGCATCATGTCTTGACCATATCACATCACAACATGCCCTGCAAAAACAAGTTAGACGTCCTCTACTTTGTTGTTGCAAGTTTTACGTGGCTGCTACGAGCTGAGCAAGAACCGTTCTTACCTACGCATCAAAACCACAATGATATTTCGTCAAGTTAGTGTTGTTTTAACCTTCAAAAAGGACCGGGCGTAGTCACACTCGGTTCAACTAAAGTTGGAGAAACTGACACGCGCCAGCCACCTGTGTGCAAAGCACGTCGGTAGAACCAGTTTCGCGTAAGCGTACGCGTAATGTCGGTCCGGGCCGCTTCATCCAACAATACCGCCGAACCAAAGTATGACATGCTGGTAAGCAGTATGACTTGTATCGCCCACAACTCATTTGTGTTCTAATCGTGCATATAACATCTACGCATAAACCTGGCTCGGATGCCACTGTTGGGGAACGTAGTAATTTCAAAAAAAAAATCCTACGCACACGCAAGATCATGGTGATGCATAGCAATGAGAGGGGAGAGTGTCGTCCACGTACCCTCGTAGACTGTAAGCGGAAGCATTATGACAACACGGTTGATGTAGTCATATGTCTTCACGATCGACCGACCCTAGTACCGAATGTATGACACCTCCGCGATCTGCACACGTTCAGCTCGGTGACGTCCCACGAACTCACGATCCAGTAGAGCTTCGAGGGAGAGTTCCATCAGCACGACGACGTGATGACGGTGTTGATGAAGCTACCAACGCAGGGCTTCGCCTAAGCATCGCTACGATATGACCGAGGTGGATTATGGTGGAGGGGGCACCGCACACGGCTAAAGATCAATGATCAACTTGTGTGTCTTGGGGTGCCCCCCCCCCCCCGCCCCCATATATAAAGGAGCTAGGGGGAAGGTGGCCGGCCAAGAGGAGGGCGCGCCAAGGGGGGAGTCCTACTCCAACCGGGAGTAGGATTCCTCCTTTCCTAGTAGGAGTAGGAGAAGGGGGGAGGAGGAGAGGGGGGGAAGGAAAGGGGGGCGCCCCCCCCCCCTCCTTGTCCAATTTGGACTAGAGGGGGAGGGGGCATGCGGCCCTGCGTTGGCCGTCCCTCCTCTTCTCCACTAAGGCCCAATATGCCCATTACACTCCCCAGGGGGTTCCGGTAACCCCCCCCCCCCTGGTACTCCGGTATATGCCCGAACTTGCCCGGAACACTTTCGAAGCCAAACATAGTCATCCAATATATCGATCTTTATGTCTCGACCATTTCGAGACTCCTCATCATGTCCATGATCATATCCGGGACTCCACACTACCTTCAGTACATCAAAACACATAAACTCATAATACCGATCGTCACCGAACATTAAGCATGCGGACCCTACGGGTTCGAGAACTATGTAGACATGACCGAGACACATCTCCGATCAATAACCAATAGCCGAACCTGGATGCTCCTATTGGCTCCTACATATTCTAAGAAGATCTTTATCGGTCAAACCGCATAACGACATACGTTGTTCCCTTTGTCATCGGTATGTTACTTGCCCAAGATTCGATCGTCGGTATCTCAATACCTAGCTCAATCTCGTTACCGGCAAGTCTCTTTACTCATTCTATAATACATCATCCCGCAACTAACTCATTAGTCACATTGCTTGCTAGGCTTATAGTGATGTGCATTACCGAGAGGGCCCAGAGATACCTCTCCAACAATTGGAGTGACAAATCCTAATCTCGATCTATGCCAACTCAACAAGTACCATCGGAAACAACTGAAGAGCACCTTTATAATCACCCAGTTACGCTGTGATGTTTGGTAGCACACAAAGTGTTCCTCTGGTAATCGGGAGTTGCATAATCTCATAGTCATAGGAACATGTATAAGTTATGAAGAAAGCAATAGCAGTAAACTAAAACGGTCAAGTGCTAAGCTAACGGAATGGGTCAAGTCAATCACATCATTCTCCTAATGATGTGATCCCGTTTATCAAATGACAACTCATGTCTATGGTTAGGAAACCTTAACCATCTTTGATTAATGAGCTAGTCAAGTAGAGGCATACTAGTGACACTATATTATCTATGTATTCACAGATGTATTATGTTTCCGGTTAATACAATTCTAGCATGAATAATAAACATTTATCATGAAATAAGGAAATAAATAATAACTTTATTATTGCCTCTAGGGCATATTTCCTTCACATAACACCTCTATTAAGATGCTTAAAGAAGTTATTTTTCCGAGGTTTGGAGTCCCTAGATACTTAATGACTGATGGTGGTTCACATTTTATTCATGGTGCTTTTTGTAAAATGCTTGCTAAGTATGATGTTAATCATAGAATTGCATCTCCTTATCACCCATGGTCTAGTGGTCAAGTAGAATTGAGTAATAGAGAGCTTAAATTAATTTTGCAAAAGACTGTTAATAGATCTAGAAAGAATTGGTCCAAGAAACTTGATGATGCATTGTGGGCTTATAGAACTGCATATAAGAATCCTATGGGTATGTCTCCGTATAAAATGGTTTATGGAAAAGCATGTCACTTACCTCTCAAACTAGAACATAAGGCATATTGGGCCATTAAAGAGCTCAATTATGATTTCAAACTTGCCAGTGAGAAGAGGTTATTTGACATTAGCTCACTTGATGAGTGGAGAACCCAGGCCTACGAGAATGCCAAATTGTTTAAAGAAAAAGTTAAAAGATAGCATGACAAAAGGATACAAAAGCGTGAGTTTAACGTAGGTGATTATGTGTTGCTATTCAACTCTCGTTTAAGATTTTTTGCAGGAAAACTTCTCTCTAAATGGGAAGGGCCTTATGTTATCGAGGAGGTCTATCATTCCGGTGCCATAAAAATCAACAACTTCGAAGGCACAAATCCGAAAGTGGTAAATGGTCAAAGAATCAAGCATTATATCTCAGGTAATCCTATAAATGTTGAAACTAATGTTATTGAAACCGTAACCCCGGAGGAATACATAAGGGACACTTTCCAGAACGTTTCAAACTCCGAAAAGGAATAGGTATGTGCTACGGTAAGTAAACCGACTCCAAAACAGTTCTAATAGCAATTTTTCTCCGTTTTGGAATATTTAAGAAAATAGGAAAATAAGAAGTAGTCCGGGAAGGACACGAGGCATCCACAAGGGTGGAGGGCGCGCCCTACCCCCCTGGGCATGCCCCCTGCCTCGTGGGCACCTCATGTGCTCTCCGGACTCCGTTTTCTTGCACGATACTTCGTTTGGTCGGTAAAAATTCATTATATAATCTTCCAAAGGTTTTGACCACTGTATCACGCAAATATCCTCTGTCTTTGTTTTGAGCTGTTTTCTGTCAGATTTGTCAAGGTTAGGCATCATGACGTCACCCTCCTCCAACAATGAAGACAAGGATGCTTGGCTATTGAAGATAGAGCTGAAGAGAGAAGAACCAGGGGAGATCAACAAGGAGGATGAAACCAAGAAGGTCATGGAGGATCAAGCTCCGACGGGAGAAGAAGAATACATCCAACCTCTTCCCAACCTCTTTACCCCAACTGAGAAGCTTTCAAGATGATTGAGTTAGCTCGCATACAAAACAAGTATCTCACACATGAAAATATTTTGTTGAAGGATCATATCGTCACACTCAAGGGCATTATCCGCAAATTGGAAGAGCTCCTATGCTCGATGTGCGACTATCCATCATCACCACCACCTTCTTCACGAGCAAAGGAGACATAATTACATGGGTATGGGCACTCCCCTTGGAAACTGCCAAGCTTGGGGAGTTGCCCCGGTATCGTATCACCATCATACTCATATCTTTACCGTTTTACTTAGTTCGTTCCTTTCAGTGATATCTTGATCTAGTAGAATAAAGTTTTGGTATGAATTAGTTTTGAGTTTTGCTTTATGATCCCTCTATGTAATCGAGTCCGTGAGCTTTATATAGCAAAGATTAGTGTTGAGTCAAGGGCTTTGCTATCTTGCTATGATCTTGAGGGAATAGAAATAAAAGAAATAAATAAAAGAGATCATATGGATCTTATGGAGAGTGATGACTTCACATAAAGGGTATGATGATTAAAGTTGTTGAGAGTTGGCAAACATAGTTTTGGTCATCGTTGCAATTAATAGGAAGTAATAAAGAAGGAGATGTTTTCACATATAAATATACTATCTTGGACATCTTTTATGATTGTGAGCACTCATTAAAGTATGACATGCTAAAGAGTTGATGTTGGACAAGGAAGACAACGTAATGGGTTATGTTTTCTCACATCTGAATTAAAGTATATTATCATGGATCATCCAACATGTTGAGCTTGCCTTTCCCCCTCATGCTAGCCAAATCCCTTGCACCAAGTAGAGATACTACTTGTGCTTCCAAATATCCTTAAACCCAGTTTTGCCATGAGAGTCCACCATATATACCTATGGATTGAGTAAGATCCTTCAAGTAATTTGTCATGTTGCATGCAATAAAAATTGCTCTCTAAATATGTATGACTTATTAGTGTGGAGAAAATAAGCTTTATATGATCTTGTGATAAGGAAGTAATAAAAGTGATGGACTGCATAATAAAGGTCCATATCACAAGTGGCAATATAAAGTGACGTTCTTTTGCATTAAGATTTCATGCATCCAACCATAAAAGCACATGACAACCTCTGCTTCCCTCTGCGAAGGGCCTATCTTTTACTTCTTGTCTTACATTAAGAATCATGGTGATCTTCACCTTTCCTTTTTACATTTTATCCTTTGGCAAGCACCTCGTGTTGGAAAGATCCTGATATATATATCCAATTGGATGTAAGTTAGCATGAACTATTATTGTTGACATTACCCTTGAGGTAAAATGTTGGGAGGCAACACTGTAAGCCCCTATCTTTCTCTGTGTCCGATTAAAATTCCATACCCATAAGTATTGTGTGAGTGTTAACAATTGTGAAAGACTAAATGATAGTTGAGTATGTGGACTTGCTGAAAAGCTCCTATTGACTCTTCCCGATGTTATGATAAATTGCAATTGCCTCAATGACCGAGATTATAGTTTGTTGGTTTTCAATAAAGTTTCTGATTCATACTTGATGTTGTGAATAGATTGTTACTTTAGCATAAGAAATCATATGATAAAATTTATGTATGTGTTGTTATAAGAATGATCATGATGCCCTCATGTCCGTATTTTATTTTTATCGACACCTCTATCTCTAAACATGTGGACATATTTTTCGATATCGGCTTCCGCTTGAGGACAAGCGAGGTCTAAGCTTGGGGGAGTTGATATGTCCATTCTACATCATGCTTTTATATCGATATTTATTGCATTATGGGCTGTTATTACACGTTATGTCACAATACTTATGCCTATTCTCTCTTATTTTATAAGGTTTACATGAGAGGGAGAATGTCGGCAGCTGGGATTCTGGGCTGGAAAAGGAGCAAATATTGGAGACCTATTCTGCACAGCTCCAAAAGTCCTAAAACTCCATGAAAGTCATTTTTGGAATTAATAATAAATATTGAGCGGAAGAAGTACCAGAGGGGGCCCACACCCTGGCCACGAGGGTGGGGGCGCGCCCTACCCCCTGGGTGTGTCCCCTGCCTCGTGGGCCACCTGGCAGCCCTCTGGTGCCCATCTTTTGCTATATGAAGTCTTCTACCCTTGAAAAAATCATAAGCAAGCTTTCGGGACGAAACTCCGCTGCCAGGAGGCGGAAGCAATCTAGGGCTCTAGTGGAGCTTTTCTGCCAGGGAAACTTCCCTCCGGGAGGGGGAAATCATCACCATCGTCATCACCATTGATCCTCTCATCGGGAGGGGGTCAATCTCCATCAACATCTTCACCAGCACCATCTCCTCTCAAACCCTAGTTCATCTCTTGTATCCAATCTTTGTCCCAAAACCTCGGATTGGTACCTGTGGGTTGCTAGTAGTGTTGATTACTCCTTGTAGTTGATGCTAGTTGGTTTCTTCGGTGGAAGATCATTTGTTCAGATCCTTAATGCATATTAATACCCCTCTGATCATGAACATGAATATGCTTTGTGAGTAGTTACGCTTGTTCCTGAGGACATGGGTGAATTCTTGCTATAAGTAGTCATGTGAATTTGGTATTCGTTCTATTTTGATGAGATGTATGTTGTCTCTCCTCTAGTGGTGTTATGTGAACGTCGACTACATGACACTTCACCATTATTTGGGTCTAGAGGAAGGCATTGGGAAGTAATAAGTAGATGATGGGTCGCTAGAGTGACAGAAGCTTAAACCCTAGTTTACGGGTTGCTTCGTAAGGGGCTGATTTGGATCCATATGTTTCATGCTATGGTTAGGTTTACCTTAATACTTCTTTTGTAGTTGCGGATGCTTGCAATAGGGGTTAATCATAAGTGGGATGCTTGTCCAGGAAAGGGCAGTACACAAGCACCGGTCCACCCACGTATCAAATTATCAAAGTAACGAACGCGAATCATATGAGCGTGATGAAAACTAGATTGACGATAATTCCCATGTGTCCTCGGGGGCGCTTTTCTCTATATAAGAACTTGTCCAGGCTTGTCCTTTGCTACAAAAAGGATTGGGCCATCTTGCTGCACTTTATTTACTTTTATTGCTTGTTACCCGTTACGAATTACCTTATCACAAAACTATCTATTATCGATAATTTCAGTGCTTGCAGAGAATACCTTCCTGAAAACCGCTTGTCATTTCCTTCTGCTCCTTGTTGGGTTCGACACTCTTACTTATCGAAAGGACTACGATAGATCCTACACTTGTGGGTCATCATCACTCTAGCAACCCATCATCTACTTATTACTTCCCAATGCCTTCCTCTAGGCCCAAACTATGGTGAAGTGTCATGTAGTCAACGTTCACATAACACCACTAGAGGAGAGACAACATACATCTCATCAAAATATCGAACGAATACCAAATTCACATGACTACTTATAGCAAGACTTCACCCATGTCCTCAGGAACAAACGTAACTACTCACAAAGCATATTCATGTTCATGATCAGAGGGGTATTAATATGCATTAAGGATCTGAACAAATGACTTCCACCGAATAAACCAACTAGCATCAACTACAAGGAGTAATAAACACTACTAGCAACCCACAGGTACCAATCTGAGGTTTTGGTACAAAGATTGGGTACAAGAGATGAAGTAGGGTTTGAGAGGAGATGGTGCTGGTGAAGATGTTGATGGAGATTGACCCCCTCCCGATGAGAGTATCGATGGTGATGACGATTGAGGGAGTCCTAGACTAGGGGGTGTCCGGATAGCCGGACTATCATCGTCAGCCGGACTCCAAGACTATGAAGATACAAGATTGAAGACTTCATCCCGTGTCCGGATGGGACTTTCCTTGGCGTGGAAGGCAAGCTTGGCGATACGGATATGTAGATCTCCTACCATTGTAACCGACTCTGTGTAACCCTAGCCCTCTCCGGTGTCTATATAAACCGGAGGGTTTTAGTCCGTAGGACAACAACCATTACAACAATCATACCATAGGCTAGCTTTTAGGGTTTAGCATCCTTGATCTCGTGGTAGATCCACTCTTGTACTTCCCATATCATCAATATCAATCAAGCAGGAGTAGGGTTTTACCTCCATCGAGAGGGCCCGAACCTGGGTAAAAACATCGTGTCCCTTGTCTCCTGTTACCATCCGCCTAGACGCACAGTTTGGGACCCCCTACCCGAGATCCGCCGGTTTTGACACCGACATTGGTGCTTTCATTGAGAGTTCCTCTGTGCCGTCACCGATAGGCTTGATGGCTTCTTCAATCAATAACAGCGCAGTCCTGGGTGAGACTTTTCTCCCCGGACAGATCTTAGTATTCGGCGGCTTCGCACTGCGGGCTAATTCACCTGGCCATCTGGAGCAGGTCGAAAGCTACGTCCCTGGCCATCAGGTCAGATTTGGAAGCCTAAACTTCACGGCGGATATCCGCGGGGACTTGATCTTTGATGGATCCAAGCCGCAAACAAGCGTGCCGCACTGTCACGATGGGCATGATCTAACTCTGCCGCCGGACAATGCCTTGGAGGCCGCACACGAATTCGCTCCGACCCATAGTTCGGAGCCGGTCGTGCAGATCGAGGACGGGTGGCTGGACACCGCCTCGGGAACTGCAACTTCCACGGCGATGGAGCCGAACACTGACCTCGTCCCTTATAAAGCTCGTAACTCCGAGGTGCCGGACTCCCTGCCGGACTCCGAACCTCCTGCGCCCCTGCCAATCGAATCCGATTGGGCGCCGATCATGGAGTTCACCGCTGCGGACATCTTTCAGCACTCACCCTTTGGCGACATCCTAAATTCGCTGAAGCATCTCTCGCTATCCGGAGAGCCCTGGCCGGACTACGGCCAGGATGGTTGGGACGCGGACGACGAAGAAATTCAAAGCCCACCCACCACCCACTTTGTAGCAACTGTCGACGATCTAACAGACATGCTAGACTACGACTCCGAAAACATCAACGGTATGGACGACGATGCCGGAGATGATCAAGAACCAGCGCCTACAGGGCACTGGAAGACCACCTCGTCATACGACATATATATGGTGGACACCCCAAAAGATGGGGACGGCGAAGAAGCAGCGGAGGCAGATTCCTTAAAGAAACAGCCCAAGCGCCGACGTCAGCGGCGCCGCTCTAAATACCGCCACAGTAAGAATGGAGATTCTGGCACAGGAGATAATAACACCCCAAAAAGTGCCGAAGACAACCCCCTCCAGCAAGATTCAGCGCAGGAGGATGCAGAAGCAAGCCCTCACGAGAGAGCGGCAGACGAAGAGGTCGAGGATGATAATTACATACCTCCCTCCGGAGACGAGGCAAGCCTCGATGACGATGAATTCGTCGTGCCTGAGGATCCCATCGAACAAGAGCGTTTTAAACGCAGGCTAATGGCCACAGCAAATAGCCTAAAGAAAAAGCAGCAGCAGCTTCAAGCTGATCAAGACCTGCTGGCCGACAGATGGACCGAGGTCCTCGCGGCCGAAGAGTATGAACTCGAACGCCCCTCCAAGAGCTACCCAAAACGCAAGTTGCTCCCCCGATTAGAGGAGGAAGCATACATACCTTCATCACCAGCACACAATACGGCCGACCGACCACCCCGTGGTCGCGACAGAGAGGCATCCAGGCCCTCCATTAAGACCGTACCCCAGCATCGCTCGAAAAGTATGAAGCCACGGGGGAACGCGCCGAACTTGCGGGATATATTGGAGGACAAGGCAAGACAATCCAGATCTATCTATGGATCACGTGGGCGCCCCATGACCCACGACGAATACCGTCGCACCGGATACAACAACTCTGGTCGGGCCGAACACAGCAGACAACGCTCCCTTGAGCTACATCGTGATATTGCTCACTGACGAAGTAATGGATCATCAAATCCCTGAAGGGTTTAAACCCGTAAACATCAAATCCTATGATGGCACAACAGACCCCGCGGTTTGGATCGAAGATTATCTCCTTCATATCCATATGGCCCGCGGCGACGATCTCCACGCCATCAAATATCTCCCACTCAAGCTTAAAGGACCAGCTCGGCATTGGCTTAACAGCCTGCCCGCAGAGTCAATTGGGTGTTGGGAGGACCTGGAAGCCGCATTCCTCGACAACTTCCAGGGCACATATGTGCGACCACCAGACGCCGATGACCTAAGCCACATAATTCAGCAGCCAGACGAATCGGCCAGACAATTCTGGACACGGTTCTTAACAAAGAAAAATCAAATCGTTGACTGTCCGGATGCAGAGGCCCTCGCAGCCTTCAAACATAACATCCGCGACGAGTGGCTGGCCCGGCACCTAGGACAGGAAAAGCCGAAATCCATGACAGCCCTCACATCATTAATGACCCGCTTCTGTGCGGGAGAGGATAGCTGGCTAGCTCGCAGCAACAACCTCAGTAAAAATGCTGGCAGTCCGGATACTAAGGACCACAATGGCAGGTCGCGTCGAAGCAAAAACAAACGCCGCGTTAACGGCGACAAGAATGAGGATACGGCAGTCAATGCCGGATTCCGAGGCTCTAAACCCGGTCAGCGGAAGAAGCCATTCAAAAGAACCACCCCGGGTCCGTCCAATTTGGACCGAATACTCGACCGCTCTTGCCAGATACATGGCACCCCCGAAAAACCAGCTAACCACACCAACAAAGATTGTTGGGTATTCAAGCAGGCAGGCAAGTTAATTGCCGAAAACAATGACAAGGGGCTGCACAACGATGACGAGGAAGAGACCCGGCCGCCGAACAGTAGAGGACAGAAGGGCTTCCCCCCACAAGTGCGGACGGTAAACATGATATACGCAACCCACATACCCAAGAGGGAGCGGAAGCGTGCACTAAGGGACGTATATGCGATGGAGCCAGTCGCCCCGAAGTTCAATCCATGGTCCTCTTGCCCGATCACTTTCGATCGAAGAGACCATCCGACCAGTATCCGCCATGGCAGATTCGCCGCATTGGTTTTAGACCCAATCGTCGATGGATTTCACCTCACAAGAGTCCTGATGGACGGCGGCAGTAGCCTGAATATGCTTTATCAGGATACAGTGCGCAAGATGGGCATAGACCCCTCAAGGATTAAACCTACAAAGACGACCTTCAAAGGCGTCATACCAGGTGTTGAGGCCAATTGTACAGGCTCGGTCACACTGGAAGTGGTCTTCGGATCCCCGGATAATTTCTGAAGCGAGGAGTTAATCTTCGACATAGTCCCGTTCCGCAGCGGCTATCACGCTCTGCTCAGACGAACCACGTTCGCAAAATTCAACATGGTGCCGCATTATGCATACCTCAAGCTCAAGATGCCAGGCCCTTGTGGAGTCATCACGGTCAATGGAAATACGGAACGCTCCCTCCGAACGGAGGAACATACAGCGGCTCTCGCGGCAGAAGTACAGAGCAGCCTTCTAAGGCAATTTTCGAGTGCGGCCGTTAAACGACCGGACACGGCCAAACGCGCCCGGAGCAACATCAATCAAGACCACCTGGCACGTTCCGAGCACGCGTAGCAATGCGTCCCCAACCCCAGCCCTCGCATGATTGCAAGACCAGCTCTCCGCGTACATCATTACGCTCTGGAGATACCATGGGCACAGGGGGAGGGGCACGACCACAACGGACCTAGAGTGCGGCTCGACCACACCAGGGGCTCACAAGTGTGTCGCTCTTTTTTATATATTTTCCTTCTTTTTATACACAGGACTCCGTTCATCAGAGGCCCTGTCCGGCGGCGAACCTGCCGAACTCACGATGCAACAGCCAGGGAGGGACAAAGGCTGCGCCGAACACTCAGGTGGTCTCCATTATGAGCATTAAATTTGTTAAATACACCATTCCACAGCCCACCCCTGGAGGGGGACATGCTTAATTAGTCCAATACCTTGCTTACCGCACTATTTGTATCGCTCTGCACTCATAGCAGAATTCCTTGGATAAACAATGCATTACCTTTTGCCTATAATTGCATTACCTTTTTACATATATGTTCATTAATGACATCTTGCTCCCGTATATTTTGGTACGGCCGAATACACCAGGGGCTTATGTTCCCCGCATTATGGTGTGATAAGTCCGAACACTTTCACAAGTGCGGCACCCCAAACTTATAGCATTATATGAATCGGCTCCGAATCATGTCTTGGGTCAATAGTTGGGTTTGCCCGGCTTCCATGTTTTGGTACCTTATGTTCTGTTCTGTCGGCTAAGGTAGCACTGGGAGAACCACTGCGATTGCGCCCCGGTTGAGCTGGGCGAGCGCCTCAGTGGAGAAAGCTAAAACTGACTGTCATGATAAGGCGAGAGACTGTTCGCTGTTCGAGAGGTTTTTTCGAGTCCCTAAAGACTTACGCCGCTTCGAGCGAAGAACCGGATAATGTTCGGCCAAGGCGTGGATAGCGCCCCGAACTCGGTCTTCCGAATACTAGGGGCTTCGCCGAAATTTAAAATTATAGAATTCTATGGCTAAGTGAGAGTGTTCAAGCATTATAAGTCCGATTGCCTTGTTCGTTGTGTTGAGCGCCTCCCTAGATGGACCCAAAAATGGGAACAAGAGCGCTCAAGTTTATCCCGAACACCCCAGCACTCGTGGCATGGGGGCTGAAGCCGACAACTTGCCATCTCTCAGATTTAATAAACGGCCGCACAGAAGGTAATATTTTAAATCAATAAGCATTGCTTAGCGCATATGAACAAAGTTTTCAGCGCACAAGATAACACATAGCGAGTTTACTCAATAATTACATCTTTGGGGCACTCATCCGCAATCTTGCGGGCACCCTTCAGGATAGTCTTATAGTACATCTCGGGCGTACAATATTCCTTGCCCGCTGGCGGCGCGTCAGTGATAAGCCTCTCCGCATCCAGCCTGCCCCAATGCACCTTTGCGTGGGCAAGGGCCCGACGAGCGCCCTCAATACAGGCGGAGCGCTTGATAACCTCCACCAAGGGGCACGCATCCACCAGCCGCCGCACGAGGCCGAAGTAGCTCCCAGGCATGGCCTCTCCAGGCCACAGCCGGACTATGAGGCCCTTCATGGCCTGCTCAGCTACCTTGTGGAGTTCGACCAGCTGCTTCAGCTGGTCGCTAGGGGGCACCGGATGTCCGGACTCAGCGTACTGAGACCAGAAAACCTT
The DNA here is from genome assembly GCF_018294505.1 of Triticum aestivum. NCBI lineage: Eukaryota > Viridiplantae > Streptophyta > Magnoliopsida > Poales > Poaceae > Triticum > Triticum aestivum. The sequence continues at coordinate 218,554,547 of NC_057798.1, read as the reverse complement.
TTCCGTTGAGCTCCCCTCCTCGCCACGGTAGAATGCGGCGGCATCCGACACACTGCGAGGCAGATCTGCAAACGCCCCTGGAGAGCTCCGAATTTGGGTAAGTAACAGGTAATTTACATTAACATGCTTGCTTTGCATGAAAAATGCCTTACCCGCCGCTATTTTCTTCACCGCCTCAATCTCCTGGAGGGCCTTATGGGCCTCGGCCTTAGCGGCTTTGGCACTTTCAAGAGCCAAGGCAAGCTCGGACTCTTGAGTCTTCGAGTCACGCTCCAAACTCTCATGCTTTTCCATGAGACCCTGGAGCTCTTGCCGCACCTCCGCCACCCGCGCCTCCTGCTTCTCTCGCTCCGCTCGCTCTGCGGCCGCATTGCGTTCGGCCGCGGACACGGCCTCCTTCAGGGTCGCCACCTCATTTGTGGCCCCTGGAGTACCCACGTTATCCTTGTTATTTTCATTGCAACCAAAATCCTTTTCTGTAAGGTACAAATTTTTCAAGTGGTGTCACTCACCTTATTTATCCTCGAGCTGCTTCTTGGCACGACCGAGCTCTTGCTCGGACCGCTCGAGGTCCTGCTTCAAAGCACCGACCTCCGCAGTCAGTGCGGCAGAGGTCAGCAGCGCAGCCTGCAAACCCATATTGACATAATTCTTAGCGCTCCTGCATATATCTATTTTAGATCCTCAATCCGGTTTTTCTTTCCGAACACCGAACTGAGCATCAGGGGCTACTGTCTATGCGGTATTACATTACATAATTTTAACTTCTTACCTCAAAGCCTGTTAGAAGGCTACTGCAGGCTTCGGTCAGCCCGCTCTTGGCGAGCCGAACCTTCTGAATCACCGCACTCATGATAGTGCGGTGTTCTTCCTCAATGGAAGCGCCTTTGAGCGCCTCCAACAAGTTGTCCGACGCCTCCGGTTGGACGGAGGCCGCCGGCGTCATGGTCTTGCCCTTCTTGCGAAGGGGCCGCCTGCCGGACCCCGGAACCACTGAGGGTTCCGGCGTGGAGTCCGGCGCAAACTCCGGGAGGCCGCCTTGTGGCGCCTCTGGAGCCTCCTCCTGACGGGTCCCTTCCTGGGATCCCACCTCGGCGTCCTCAGCGTCGCGAGGGGTGGAGGCAGTCGGGATGGAATCTACATCCGACGGAGCCAACGACCCGCTCGATGAAGCGGGGAGATCATCATCGGCCGGACTGCAGGCAGTGTGCGGCATTAGAAGGACACTATGTGACACAAAAGAGAAATTAAAAAACATTCAGGAATCCGGATACTTACTATCTTGCCGGAGGCCTGGCCCTTGAGGGCCACTCTTCGTCGCCAACGTTGGCGTTGGCGGAGCTGTCCGGGGGAATAGTTCTTCCCCTCTTGGACCCTTCGGCCTCCCCTGTTGGGGAAGCCTTCCTCTTCCTCTCTCCTTCCTCTGGGAGAGAGTCCTCTTTCTCCTCCTCGTCTTCGGGGGAGGAGTCCGCCTCGGAGCCATCAGACGATGAGTCCGATAGCACCTGGCACCGGGAACTTCTTCGAGTTCCCGTGGCCTTCTTCTTGGTCTTCTTCTCCGGCACCACATAGAGTGCCGGGACCAGCAGCCCCGTTAAGCGGGCGTTCGCTGGGTCTTTGGGAAGGGGAGCCGGACAGTCTACCTGTCCGGACGTCCTCTGCCAGTCCTGTCAAAGGCATAGGGAGTTTTAGATCCCACATAGAGTCAAACTATGAAAGAAAACAACTGTCCCATAGAGGATAACGAAGCTTACCTCACCGGCCGGGCGCTTGGTGCTGAATCCGCGATCTTCAGTCGCGGACGCGGGGGCTTCTCCGCCCTTGAACAGCACCCTCCAGACGGCTTCATACGTCGTGTCGAAGAGCCCGCTCAGAGTCTGGTGCTGTGCCGGGTCGAACTCCCACAGGTTGAAGGCCCGTTGTTGGCAGGGGAGAATCCGGCGGATGAGCATGACCTGGATCACATTGACAAGCCTAAGCTTCTTGTTCACCAGGGTCTGGAGACAGGACTGGAGTCCTGTCAGCTCCTCCAAACTGCCCCATAGCAAGCCCTTCTCCTTCCAGGAGGTGAGCTGCATCGGGATACCAGATCTAAACTCGGGGACCGCCGCCCATTTTGGGTCACGCGGCTCGGTGATGTAGAACCACCCCGATTGCCATCCCTTGATGGACTCCACGAAGGCCCCTTCGAGCCAGATGACGTTGGGCATCTTGCCCAACATGGCGCCTCCGCACTCCGCTTGGATGCCCTTCACTACCTTCGGCTTGACGTTGAAGGTCTTGAGCCACAAGCCGAAGTGGGGCTGGATGCAGAGGAAGGCCTCACATACGACGATAAACGCCGAGATGTTGAGGATGAAGTTTGGCGCCAGGTCGTGGAAATCCAGGCCATAATAGTACATGAGCCCCCGGACAAAGGGGTGCAACGGGAAGCCCAGTCCGCGGAGGAAGTGGGGAAGGAATACGACCCTATCATGGGGCCTGGGGGTGGGGATGAGCTGCCCCTTGTCGGGCAGCCGGTGCGCGATGTCGCCGGAAAGGTATCCGGCGCCGCGCAGTTTTGCGATGTGCTCCTCTGTAACGGAGGAGGCCAACCATTTGCCTCCCGCTCCAGACATGGTCGGAGAAGGTCGAGACGAGATGCGCGGACTTGGGCGCTGGAGCTCGAGTGTGCGGAGATGGATAAGCAAAGGAGGAAGAAGGCGTAGGTAAAAAGGGTGGATCCTTATCCCCTTATATATGGGCGGACGAAAACTATGCGTCCCCACCGGCCTGGTAAAACTCGCTTATCTCCCAAGCGCCACCATCAATGGCGCGGTTGGGTTACCCACGTCCGTATTGATGAGAATCCCGGAATAAGGGGAACACGATCTCTGCTTCGACAAGACGTGCCAGGGAAACCGCTTCGCTAAACACGCTGAGGTGGTATAATAGAAAACGATTCAAGTAAAAGCTTGGTAGTGGCGTGACGTCATGCTACAAAATATGTCAGTAGATTGAACTTGTGTACATAATATTCTCTCTACGGTGGAATGTGGAAATTATTTTGCAGAGCCGGACACTATCCTGGTGTTCACAATCTTCTATGAATTATTCGGAGGAGGAACCCGCCTTGCAATGCCGAACAATATGCACGCCGGACTCATCGTCATTGAAGCCTGGTTCAGGGGCTACTGAGGGAGTCCTGGACTAGGGGGTGTCCGGATAGCCGGACTATCATCGTCAGCCAGACTCCAAGACTATGAAGATACAAGATTGAAGACTTCGTCCCGTGTCCGGATGGGACTTTCCTTGGCGTGGAAGGCAAGCTTGGCGATACGGATATGTAGATCTCCTACCATTGTAACCGACTCTGTGTAACCCTAGCCCTCTCCGGTGTCTATATAAACCGGAGGGTTTTAGTCCGTAGGACAACAACAATTACAACAACCATACCATAGGCTAGCTTTTAGGGTTTAGCCTCCTTGATCTCGTGGTAGATCCACTCTTGTACTTCCCATATCATCAATATCAATCAAGCAGGAGTAGGGTTTTACCTCCATCGAGAGAGCCCGAACCTGGGTAAAAACATCGTGTCCCTTGTCTCCTGTTACCATCCGCCTAGACGCACAGTTCGGGACCCCCTACCCGAGATCCGCCGGTTTTGACACCGACAACGATGGTGATGATTTCCCCCTCCCGGAGGGAAGTTTCCCCGACAGAACAGCTCCGCCGGAGCCCTAGATTGGTTCTGCCAAGGTTCCGCCTCGTGGCAGCGGAGTTTCGTCCCATAAGCTTGCTTATGATTTTTTCCAGGGTAAAAGACTTCATATAGCAGAAGATGGGCACCGGAGGGCTGCCAGGGGGGCCATGAGGCAGGGGGGACGTCCAGGGGGTAGGGCGTGCCCCCCACCCTCGTGGACGGTGGGTAGCCCCCCTCTGGTATTTCTTCCACTCGGTATTTTTTATTAATTCCAAAAATGACTTTCGTGAAGTTTCAGGACTTTTGGAGTTGTGCAGAATAGGTCTCTAATATTTGCTCCTTTTCTAGCCCAGAATCCCAGCTGCCAGCATTCTCCCTCTTCATGTAAACCTTGTAAAGTAAGAAAGAATAGGCATAAGTATTGTGACATAACGTGTAATAACAGCCCATAATGCAATAACTATCTATATAAAAGCATGATGCAAAATGGACGTATCAGGGGGCCGGCCCCCTCCCCTAGTCCAATTCGATTTGGGCAAGGGGAGGGCGCGCCCCTCCCTTGTGGCCTCTCTCCTCTCCTCCAATAAGGCCCAATAGGCCCATTACTTCTCCCGGGGGGTTCCGGTAACCTCCCGGTACTCCGGAAAAACCCGAACCACTCGGAACCATTCGATGTCCAAATGCAACCTTCCAATATATGAATCTTTATGTCTCGACCATTTCGAGACTCCTCGTCACGTCTGTGATCTCATCCGGGACTCCGAAGAAACTTCTATCATCAAATCACATAAACTCATAATACAAATCGTCATCGAACGTTAAGCGTGCGGACCCTACGGGTTCGAGAACTATGTAGACATGACCGACACACATCTCCGGTCAATAACCAATAGCAGAACCTGGATGCTCATATTGGCTCCTACATATTCTACGAAGATCTTTATCGGTCAAACCGCATAACAACATACGTTGTTCCCTTTGTCATCGATATGTTACTTGCCCGAGATTCGATCGTCGGTATCATCATACCTAGTTCAATCTCGTTACCGGCAAGTCTCTTTGCTCATTCCATAATACTTCATCCGCAACTAAAGCATTAGTCACAATGCTTGCAAGGCTTATAATGATGAGTATTACAGAGAGGGCCTAGAGATACCTCTCCGAAACACGGAGTGACAAATCCTAATCTCAATCTATGCCAACCCAACAAACACCTTCGGAGACACATGTAGAACACCTTTATATTCACCCATTTACGTTCTGATGTTTGGTAGAACACAAAATGTTCCTCCGGTATTTGCGAGTTGCATAATCTCATAGTCTGAGGAACGTGTATAAGTCATGAAGAAAGCAGTAGCAATGAAACTGCAACGATCATAATGCTAAGATAACGGATGGGTCATGTCCATCACATCATTCTCCTAATGATGTGATCCCGTTCATCAAATGACAACACATGTCTATGGTTAGGAAACTTAACCATCTTTGATTAACGAGCTAGTCAAGTAGAGGCATACTAGGGACAATATGTTTTGCATATGTATTCACACATGTACTAAGTTTTCGGTTAATACAATTCTAGCATGAATAATAAACATTTATCATGAAATAAGGAAATAAATAATAACTTTATTATTGCCTCTAGGGCATATTTCCTTCAGTGCAATGACTCAAGAGTGACATGTATGAAAGAATTATGAAAGGTGGCTTTGCCACAAATACGACGTCAACTATATGATCATGCAAAGCAATATGACAATGATGAAGCGTGTCATAATAAACAGAGCGGTGGAAAGTTGCATGGCAATATATCTCGGAATGGCTATGGAAATGCCATAATAGGTAGGTATGGTGGCTGTTTTGAGGAAGGTATATGGTGGGTGTATGGTACTGGCGAAAGTTGCACGGTACAAGAGAGGCTAGCAATATGGGAGGGTGAGAGTGTGTATAATCCATGGACTCAACATTAGTCATAAAGAACTCACATACTTATTGCAAAAATCTATTAGTTATCAAAACAAAGTACTACGCGCATGCTCATAGGGGGATAGATTGGTAGGAAAAGACCATCGCTCGTCCCCGACCGCCACTCATAAGGAAGACAATCAAGAAAAAAAATCATGCTCCGACTTCATCACATAACGGTTCACCATACGTGCATGCTACGGGAATCACAAACTTTAGCACAAGTATCTCTCAAATTCACAACTACTCACTAGCATGACTCTAATGTCACCATCTTCATATCTCAAAACAATCATAAAGAATCAAACTTCTCGTGGTATTCAATGCACTTAATATGAAAGTTTTTATTGTATCCCTTTTGGATGCCTATCATATTAGGACTAAATTTATAACCAAAGCAAATTACCATGCTGTTCTAAAAGACTCTCAAAATAATATAAGTTAAGCACGAGAGTTCATCAATTTCTATAAAATAAAGCCACCTCCATGCTCTAAAAATATATAAGTGAAGTAATAGAGCAATATTGCCTAGCTCAAAAGACATAAGTGAAGCACATAGAGTATTCTAATAAATCACGATTCATGCGTGTCTATCCCAAAAGGTGTGTACAACAAGGATGGTTGTGGTAAACTAAAAAGCAAAGACTCAAATCATACAAGACGCTCCAAGCAAAACACATATCATGTGGTGAATGAAAATATAGCCTCAAGTAAAGTTACCGATAGACGAAGATGAAAGAGGGGATGCCTTCCGGGGCATCCCCAAGATTTTGGTTGTCCTTGAATATTACCTTGGGTGCCTTGGGCATCCCCAAGCTTAGGCTCTTTCCACTCCTTATTCCATAGTCCATCAAATCCTTACCCAAAATTTGAAAACTTCACAACACAAAACTCAACAGAAAATCTCACAAGCTCAATTAGTATAAGAAAATAAATCACTACTTTAAGGTAATGTTGCAAACTCATTATTTATTTATATTGGTGTAATATCTACTGTATCCCAACTTTTCCATGGTTCATACCCCCCAATACTACCCATAGATTCATCGAAATAAGCAAACAACACATAGAAACCAGAATCTGTCAAAAACAGAATAATCTGTAGTAATCTGTAACTCTCGAATACTTCTGTAACTCCAAAAATTCTGAAATATTAGGACAACCTGAGCAAATTGTGCACCAATCCATAGCAAAAAGAATCAAATCAAAAGCATGTTTCAATAAAATTCTGGAAATTATTTACTAGGCGCAAAAGTTTCTGTTTTTCAGCAGGATCAATACAACTATCACCATAAGCTATCCTAAAGGTTTAACTTGGCACAAACACTAATTAAAACATAAAACCACATCTAACCAGAGGCTAGATGAATTATTTGTTTGTAAACAGGAACAAGGTAATTGGATCTAGGTATTCTCATCTTTGGTATGCAATCCATAAGTGGCTCTCATAATATATTCATATGGCAATTTAAGTTTCTTTCTATGAAAGTGTTCCATGCCTTTCCTTAAGGGAAATTGGAATCTAATGTTTCCTCTTTCATGTCAATAATTGCACCAATCGTTCTAAGGAAAGGTCTAACAAGAATAATAGGGTATGTAGGATTGCAATCTATCAAGAACAATGAAATCTACGCGCACATAATTCCTATTTGCAACAATAATAACACCATTGATCCTTCCCATAGGTTTCTTAATAGTGGAATCTGCAAGATGCAAATTTAAAGAACAATCATAAAATTCACGGAACCCTAACACATCACACAAAGTTTTCAGAATCATGGAAACGCTAGCACCCAAATCACACAAAGCATGGCACTCATAATCTGTAATCTTAATCTTAATAGTAGGTTCCCACTCATCACAAAGTTTTCTAGGGATAGAAACTTCCAATTCAAGCTTTTCTTCAAAAGATTGCATCATAGCATCAACGATATGTTTAGTAAAGGCTTTGTTTTGATTACAAGCATGAGGAGAATTCAACATGGATTGCAACAAGGAAATACAATCTATTAAAGAACAATTATCATAACTAAACTCCTTGAAATCCAAAATAGTGGGTTCATTGCTACTTAAAGTCTTGATCTCTCCAATCCCACTTTTATCAATTTTTGCATCTAGATCTAAAAACTCTGAATCATTGGGACGCCTTTTACTAAAGTTGACTCATATCCAATCCCATCTTTATCAAGATTAATATTGGAAAATAAAGATTCAATAGGAGTCACATCAATCACTTTTAGATCTTCATCATTATTCTCATGAAAACTAGAAGAACATGCTTATAAACCGATCCTTTTTCGCATCTTAGCGGTTCTTTCTTTGCACTCATCAATGGAATTTCTCATGGCTTTGAGAGACTCATTTATATCATGCTTAGGTGGAATAGATCTAAGTTTCAAAGAATCAACATCAAGAGAGATTCTATCCACGTTCCTAGCCAAATCATCGATCTTGAGAAATTTTTATTCAATCAAAGCATTAAAATTCTTTTGCAAACTCATAAATTCTTTAACAATATTCTCAAATTCTGAGGGCATCTTATTAAAATTTCCATAAGAATTGTTGTAGGAATTACCATAATTATTAGAGGAATTACTAGGAAACGACCTAGGATTAAAATTGCCTCTATACGCGTTATTACCAAAATTGTTCCTACCAACAAAATTCACATCCATAGATTCATTATTATTCTCAATCAAAGTGGACAAAGGCATATCATTAGGATCAAAAGAAGCACTCTTATTAGCAAATAATTTCATAAGTTCATCCATCTTTCCACGCAGAACATTAATCTCTTCAATCGCATGCACCTTTTTACTAGTGGATCTTTCGGTGTGCCATTGAGAATAATTAGCATGATACTATCTAGGAGTTTAGCAGCCTCTCCTAAAGTAATTTCCATAAAAGTGCCTCCCTTGGCCGAATCTAAAAAATTTATAGAAGCAAAATTCAATCCGGCATAATTTTTTTGTATAATCATCCACAAATTCAAACAATGTGTAGGGCAATTTCGTATCATCAATTTCATCCTCTCCCAAGATCATGATCAAGTTGCTTAAAATTCATAATATCGTTCCAAAGGAAGATGATCTTAGCGGGAGGAAAATACTTAGAGATGAAAGCATCTTTACACTTGTTCCACGAATCAATACTATTTTTAGGCAAAGATGAAAACCAAGTTTTATCACGATCTCTAAGCAAAAATGGAAATAGCTTCAATTTAACAATATCATTAACCACATCTTTCTTCTTTTGAATATCACAGAAATCAACGAAATTGTTTAGATGGGATGCGACACCTTCACTAGGAGGCCAGAAAATTGATCTTTCATAACAAGAGTCAGCAAAGCGACATTAATTTCACAAGATTCAGCATTAGTAGTGGGAGCAATCGGAGTACTAATAAAATCATTGTTGTTGGTGTTGGAAAAATCACACAATTTGGTATTATCTTGAGCCATCTTGACAAAGCAAGCAATCCAACACACGAGCACACAAAAAGCAAGCGAAGAACACGAACGGAAGAGGGGCGAAGAAAAGGCAAATCTTTTCGAAAATCGTTTTAGAGGTGGGGGAGAGGAAAATGAGAGATGAATGGCGAATAATGTAATGCAAGAGATGAGAGCTTATGATGGGTACTTGGTATGTCTTGACTTGACGTAGATCTCCCCGGCAACGGTGCTAGAAATTCTTCCTGCTACTTATTGAGCTTGCGTTGGTTTTTCCCTTGAAGAGAAAAGGGTGATGCAGCAAAGTAGAGCAAGTATCTTCCTCAGTTTGAGAACCAAGGTATCAATCTAGTAGGAGACAACACAGAAGTCATCGAATACCTACACAAACAATCAACAAACTTGCACCCAACGCGATAAAGGGTTGTCAATCCCTTCACGGTTACTTGCAAAAGTGAGATATGATAGAGATAGATAAACGATAAAGTAAATATTTTTGGTATTTTTGGTTTATAGATCGGAAAGTAAAAGATTGCAAAATAGTAGATTGGAAACTAGTATGATGGAAAAGAGACTTAATATGATGGAAAAGAGACCCAGAGGCCATAGGTATCACTAGTGGCTTCTCTCAAGATAGCAAATAATACGGTGGGTGAACAAATTACCGCCGAGCAATTGATAGAAGAGTGCATAATTATGACGATATCTAAGGCAATGATCATGAACATAGGCATCACGTCCGTGTCAACTAGACTGAAACGATTCTGCATCTACTACCATTACTCCACACATCGACCGACTCCTGCCTGCATATAGTATTAAGTTCATAAAGAACAGAGTAACACATTAAGTAATATGACATAATGTAGAGGAATTAACTCAAGCAATATGATGAAAACCCCATCTTTTTATCCTTGATGGCAACAATACAATACGTGCCTTGCTGCCCCTACTGTCATCGGAAAGGACACCGCAAGATTGAACCCAAATCTAAGCACTTCTCGCATTGCAAGAAAAACCAATCTAGTAGGCCAAACTAAACCGATAATTCGAAGAGACTTGCAAAGATATCAAATCATGCATATAAGAATTCAGAGAAGACTCAAATAATATTCATAGATAATCTGATCATAAATCCACAATTCATCCGATCTCGGCAAACACACTGCAAAAGAGTATTACATCGAATAGATCTCCAAGAACATCGAGGAGAACATGGTTTTAAGAATCAAAGAGAGAGAAGAAGCCATCTAGCTACTAGCTATGGACCCGTAGGTCTGTTGTAAACTACCCACGCTTCACCGGAAGGGCAATGGTGTTGATGTCAAAGCCCTCCGTGGTCGAATCCTCCTCCGGCAGGACGCCAGAAAAGGCCCCTAGATGGGATCTCATGGGTACAAAAGGTTGCGGTGGTGGAAAAGTGTTTTCGTGCCCCCCTGATAGTTTTGGGGTATAAGAGTATATATGGGCGAAAGAATTAGGTCAGGAGATCTCCGAGGGGCCCACGAGGTAGGGGGCACGCCCTACCCCCTGGGCGCGCCCTCCACCCTCATGGCCACCTCGTTGCTTCTCCGACTTCATCTCCAAGTCTCATGGTTTGCTTCTGGTCCAAGAAAGATCATCGCGAAAGTTTTATTCCGTTTGGTATTCCTTTTCTGTGAAACTCTAAAACAGGTAAAAAAACAGAAACTGGCACTAGGCTCTAGGTTAATAGGTTAGTCCAAAAAATAATATAAAATAGCATATAAATGCATATAAAACATCCAAAACAGATAATATAATAGCATGGAACAATCAAAAATTATAGATACGCTGGAGACGTATCAGTCCATAACTAGTAGCTAGATGGCTTCTTCTCTCTCTTTGATCTTCAATACCATGTCCTCCTCGATGTTGTTGGAGTTCTATCCAATGTAATCTTCTTTTGTGATGTGTTTGTTGAGATTTGATGAATTGTGGATTTATGATCAGATTGTCTATGAACATTATTTTAGTCTCCTCTGAATTCTTATATGCATGATTTGATAGCTTTGTATTTCTCTCTGGTCTATTGATTTGGTTTGGTCAACTAGATTGATTTATCTTGCAATGGGAGAGGTGCTTTGTGATGGGTTCAATCTTGCGGTGTCCTCACCAGGTGACATAGTAGGGGTAGCGAGGCCCGTATTGTATTGTTGCCATTAAAGGTAAAAGGATGGGGTTTATATCATATTGCTGGAGTTTATCCCTCTACATCAAGTCATCTTGCTAAATGCATTACTCTGTTCGCTTGAACTTTATGTCAGGGTTTTTATTCCGTGTTCATCTTTGGATGAGTACTTATGGAAGATATGTTACATTTTGTTGTTTGAATGCTTATAGGGATGGGAAGAACATGTGTGTTTGTTCATCATGGCGACAAAGATGCCTTTTTGAAAGACGATATTGAACCGGACTCGGATGAGCTTAACATGGTCTTTGATAGTAGTCCTAGCTATGTGGAGGTCTTGGAACAACTAAGGACAGATTTGAATTGGATGGACCCAAGTGATATCGTTGAGTTGGAGGGAAGGCCTAATGTTGGTTTTGGAATGCACATCCGTTGGAAGACCCAGTGTCTCAACTCCAGCAACGTTGGGTTGCATACAAGGAGACGGTGGTCGAATCACTAGACAAGGCTCTTGAGTTATTTGCTACGAAGAAGGTTGATTCTAGTGTGCATTTGGACTTGAACCGGAAGCCCTCCCCCTTGGTTGCTAGTAGTCCCCCAACCATAACCAAGATGAAATTGTTGAACCTTCTTTGACACAACAAGTGAGGCCTACATGGAGCCCGATTTCAAACAAAAACAATGAAGCTTTGTGACTGCATCAATAGCTGGCCCGACACGTCTGGACAAATGTCCAGAGAGCAACAGAAGGTTACAACCAATTGTCCACATGTGCAACGCCCAGCTCTGGGGTGCCACGTCATATAGTGCAACGCCTTACCATATAGTGCAACGCCTTAGAGTTGGGCGTTGCACATGTGGACAACTGTCCAGTAAGCAACAGAAGTTTCTAGCTTACAGTGAGGCCAAATCTTCGCTAAGTCATCGTGTGGCACCTAGCTCCTAGGAGACACACATGACAGTGGAACGCCTACCACTGGGGCGTTACACTGTGTGGTGTGGCGCCTAGGTGCTAGGCGTCACACACATGTCAAGAGGCAAAAGGTAAACATCACCTGCACATTTGCATTCCAGATTTTTTAGCATAAATATTATGACAATTTGAGTCACATCCATGGAGCATTCTTGCCTGTGCTGTCGGCAAACAGAGTCTTAGAGATAATGTACCACATGTAGACATGAGCATATGTCTGGACCTGTTCATTGCTAGCATCCTCAGGGAAATTCCCGAAGTGGAATGCAATCCAGGTGAAAGGAGCACCAACTACGACTCTTTCCCTCTTCTTGTCTCCTTCTGGCACCGGAGTCTCTCGAGGAGACATACCGATAAGGGCCTCCATGTGCTGGCGCCGCCCATCAAAATCAGTGCTCATACAAAGAGGATTCCCCTCGACAGGAAGACCGATGATCATAGCAATATCCGGGAGCGTCACAGTCATCTCCCCGGCCCGAAGATGGAAACTGTGTGTCTCCGTCCTCCAACGATCAACATGCGCAGTGATTGCTGCAGCTTTGAGGTTTGGCATCGACCGGCTGACCAGCTGAAAGGATCGAGAAGAGGTGTCTAGAGGGGGGTGATTAGACCCTCAAAAAGTAAATATAGCAATTTTTAAGTTTTTCAAGTTAGGGTTGGAGATAGGCACAATTTCAATCATCCACAATACAATTCAAGCAAGCCTGGCAAGAGTATAGAGCAATGGAAAGTAAAGCATGCAACTTGCAAGAAAGTAAAGGGATGGGATTGGAGTGTGCAAATGCAGTTGGAGACATGGAGATTTTTGGCATGGTTCTGATAGGTGGTGCTATCGTACATCCACGTTGGTGGAAACTTCAACCCACGAAGGGTAACGGTTGCGCGAGTCCACAGAAGACTCCACCCACGAAGGGTCCATGAAGAAGCAACCTTGTCTATCCCACCATGGCCATCGCCCACGAAGGACTTGCCTCACTTGGGTAGATCTTCACGAAGTAGGTGATCCCTTGCCCTTACAAACTCCTTGGTTCAACTCCACAATCTTGACGGAGGCACCCAAGTGACACCTAACCAATCTAGGAGACACCACTCTCCAAAAGGTAATAGATGGTGTGTTGATGATGAACTCCTTGATCTTGTGCTTCAAATGATAGTATCCCCAACACTCAACTCTCTCTCTCACAGATTTGGCTATGGTGGAAAGATGATTTGAGTGGAAAGCAACTAGGAGAAGGCTAGAGATCAAGATTCTTGTGGTTGGATTGGAATGTCTTGGTCTCAACACATGAGTAGGTGGTTCTCTATCAGAAAATGAGTAATGGAAGTGTAGGCACGTTCTAATGGCTCTCTATCAAATGGAGAAGGGGGTGGAGGGGTATATATAGCCTCCACACAAAATCTAGCCATTACACACAATCTTCCAAACTCAGTGGGATCGAATAGTGAAACTTGGTCAGACCGATATGGTTAAAAATGTGAACGTTAGAGTTTTCGATGGGACCGACAAGGTCAACTCGGTGAGACTGATGTGCTAGGGTTTTCAGCAATAAGAAAACAGAGACTTGGTCAAGCAAACTCGGTGGGACCAACTGCACATTTCGGTGAGACCGAAATAACTGCAATATGTAACACAGAGTTTGCAAGGCCATCTCGCTGAGACCGAGATCCCATCGGTGAGACCGAACTGATTAGGGTTTCTGGCAGTGCCTATGTCAAGAGAACTTGGTGGCGCCGGATAGGCCTGGGCATTCGGTATAAACCGAAAATTCAGTTTCTACCGTTCGGTTATTTTGTAATTTCGGTTAGCAAAAATGAAAACCAAAAAAGATAATCAAAAATGGCAAACCAAAAATTCGGTTAACCGAGCATTTTGGTTTGGTAATCGGTTTATACCTTATTTCCCAAATGTGCCCATGAATCATTTGTTTGTCTAGCTTCCTTCCCACCTATGCTCTATATAGACTAGCTATCACCTCCTTGTGCGTGGCTGGCCGAGGTGGGACTAAACCAACAGCCACCAGCAGCTCGTACGCACAAGAAATGGAAAGCACACCAGTTTGGCAGCTTGGGCCTTGCATGCAGGTTGTCGCTCGTCAGCTTGGCCCATGTATTTTTTGTCGCGACTGTGAATGCACACGCTCGAGGCTACATAGCGCGGGAGCAGCTTGTTGTTGGATGTATGTTCACGCATTCATATGCCTATATTCAGTTTTCTGTTTGGTTACCGTGCTTATACCGAACCGAAGGAATTAAGTTCGGTTAGCAGAGATACTAACCGAATTTTCCTGTACTAACATTAAAAACCGAAATTTCAGTTTTTTCGGTTTCGGTATCGGTTCGGTCTCGGCTCGTCGGTTTTTATGCCCACCCCTAGCGCCGGATAGATCAAATCGGTGGGGCCGAGTTTGACTTTTAGGTTTAGGACATATGTGGAAATGAGAAAGTGGTTGAGGGCTTTGGAGCATATCACTAAGCACTTTGAGCAAGCAAGTCATTAAGCAACACTTCATCCCCTTTTAATAGTATTGGCTTTCCCATGGACTCAATGTGATCTTGGATCACTAAAATGAAAATGTAGAGTCTTGAGCTTTTGCCAATGTTTCTCTTAACATCTTGAAGGGTTCCACATCCTCTTGTCCTGCCACTCCAATGTTGAACCCATCTGAAATATACTAGATAGAAGTATTAGTCCAACAGGAAATATGTTGACATTAATTACCAAAATCACCCTGGGAGCACTTGTGCTTTCACCAGGTGAATGAAAGTGAGCAATCCTATCTCCCTTACGTACGGTGTGTACCGCTCATCATAGTGCATCCCACCAAGGGTGACCCCGTGAGACTGAATCTTCAGAGATTGAAGCTCCTACAAACAAGCAAACCGGAACATTACATATGGGGCATGTGCGTTTGAAATAAACACAAAATTCATAATACCGTCCACTTTCACTATTACCCGTTGCTTCACCGACATAAAGTAGGCCTGATGTTCAATGTCATAATAATCATCGAGAAGCCAAACCATCCTATAAATTTCAAACAATAAACATGTGTTAGCTAACTACCATACTTCCTAATCAAAGCATGCTAACAATCATCACACAAAAAATGCCAACAATCAGTACAAACTAAAAGGAAAATTGAATAATAATGTAATATCTAAAATCAAAGCATGCCAACAATCATCACAAGAAACATATGTATCCAAAACAATATAGGGTTCTATAATGGTTTCACCTAAAGAACATCTCAAAATGTAGGGTTCTGCAACGAAAGCATTCTTGTCAATACAAATCTAGGATTTCATCTAACTCATCTAAAAACTCAACACAAACATCTAGACATGTATAGGGTCCATCTCAACAATTTAGGTTTTCAACATGGAATCATATATTTTCAATACAAATCAACTAAACTAGGGTTACAAAATGATTACAAATCATATACAAATCCTAAATCCCACAAATCTATTTCAAAAATATACATGCAAGTTTCTAATCCAATCAAACAAGGGTTCCACGAATCTTCAAAATAAGTACATTTTCTGGATAAAAAGAGGTGATCGGAGGAGAGTACCTTTTAGGATGGATTGGTGAAGAAATCCACGGACCAAATCGTCAGATCTAAAGAATTTAGGAGAGAGGATTGAGAGGGGAAGAGGAGGAAGCCGCCGCCACATTCTTTCTGTAACTGGGGTGGGGTGGGGGGAGGGCTAGGCGCGGCTGCGCTCCACTGCTGGCTGCGGGCCCATGGGTTCCACACTGTTAGACGTGTAGTGCATGCATGTTGGGCGCCACACAAAATAGCCAGGCGAGTCATTTTTTTGAACCAGTTCAGTTTGTGAATTGTTTTTGTCCAAAGGTCAAATTTGTCAAATTTGCCAAGATGCCCTGGGCCATTCTGCCGTTTGCCTGTATTAAATCCATTAAGAGGCGCTAGAATGGTGGCCAACCAGCTACTCCATGTGGCGCATGCTGGTTGGTCATGGTGAGAAAGTATTTTTTAGAGTTTTTTTAAATGGTAGGGAGACTTTTTTAAGAGAAGTTTTTATAGGTTTTTTCCTTTTTCCTTTTAAGATGGTTGTGATGTCCACGTGACTAAAGAATATTTTTAATTTTTTTAACATGATGATGGGGTGTGCATACCTTTTTCTCAAGCGGCCCGCAATGAGAGACCCCAACCACCGTCCCCTAGGTCTCGAACCTAGGGTTTTCCAGTCCTCCGACGGCTAGGCTGCCGTGAGTTTTTCACTGAGATTTGTTTGGCGGCCAGAAGGTCGGGCTGTTGTTCCCCTCTCGCGCGCCCCTCTATTCCTCCACCGGGCAGTTCCCCAATGTCAGTGCTGGTTTGGATAGAAGGTGCTTGCGACCTAGGGTTTTGGGACGATCATGGAGACGGAGATCCCGAGTGGCAGTTCGGGCACGGCGGGATTAGAAGATGACACCAGTAGACTACTGGAAAGATTGAATCTGGAAGAAGATGAGGCAGATGATCATGTTTGGGAAGATGAGATTGATGCGGAAGAAATCAGACCTAACTGGTTGGCCTTAGGGCGACTCCTAACGAAGAAAAGCTTCAGCCAGAGTGCGCTGATAGCAGAGATGAAGGCGACCTGGAATCCTGCTTAGGCGGTGGTCTGGAGGAGGATTAATGCAAACCTTTTTTCAATACAATTCAATTGCCGTGCGGATTGGAACAAGGCCATGCACCAGGGCCCTTGGGATTTCCATGGAATGGCCTTGCTCATGGCAGAATATGATGGATTTACCAACCCTGAAAAGATTAAGTTAGACAGGTTGACGACGTGGTGTCAAATCCACAGATTACCTGATGGAGTTCTCAAGAGCAAGAGTGCGCTGCAGAATCTAGCGAGTCGGATCGGCAAGGTCAAGGAAGTACAGATCACACTCCCCAACGGTTTCATTGGTGAGTTCATCAGAGTATGAGTGAGCCTGGATGTTAACAAGAAATTCACTAGGGCTATGGGGATAACTAAAGGAGGTGAAAATGAGAAGTACCTGGTAAAATTTGAGAAGCTCCCAATTTTCTGTAATGCATGCGGTTTATTAGGTCATTGGCCTGAAGAATGTGGGACAGGCGAGCATGAAAAATCAAAATTTCAGTGTGGAAGTTTCTTGATGGCCACTCGCAGAGGCAGAGGGGGTGGACGTGGTGGACGTGGTCCGTATGACCGGCGGAGAGGAGACATGGATGATTCTATTGGAAGGGGAAGAGGTCTTGGGCGAGGTTTTGGTAGAGGCCGGTGTCGTGGTACTAAGACTGACAGTAGAATAGGGGGTAGGTATGGAGAGGCAAGATCCTAGCTATGGAGTAGTTGTATACGCAAGGGGTTTACGAGTTCAGGCCCTTCTCGGAGGAAGTAACAGCCCTACGTCTCGGAGTCCGGAGGCGGTCGACTGGATTATATGCGTATGAGTTACAGGGGTGCGAACCCTTCTGCCAGTGGAGGGGGGTGGCTTATATAGTGTCTGCCAGGACCCTAGCCAGCCCACGTAGCGGAGGGTTTAAAGTACATTAAGGCCTGGCGTTACTGGTAACGCCTTACATAAAGTGTCATCATGGCCATAAAGACTACTTAATTACAGACCGTTTGGATACAGAGTGGCTCTTGATCTCCTGGTGGTCGAGTCAGTCTTCATGGTCGAGTGTCTTCGAGTCTGTCGAGTGGAATCCCTCTTGGTCGACTGGAAGGCAGCTTCTTCTAAAGATGTCCTTGGGGAGGGTACCTTGGACAGGTCCATGACCCTACCCTAGGTACATGACTTCATCATTAGCCCCCGAATGGATCGAGGTTTGAGTGAGGAAGGAGTTGATAATCTTTCCGACCTGTTTTTTGTGTTCTCAGTATGTCTCACTCTGGATCAATGACTTTTTAGCGATGGCATCAACTTTTCTTTCAGTCACCTTGATCCATTCTTTTCCTCTGTCGAGTGAACTTTTTGAACTTGGGGGATTTTCGAGCGACGGATCATAGGAAATCTACCGTATGGCAAGTTGCTCTGTTGTTAACGGATTTAGCGGGATCCGAATTTTGGGAAGCGCGCGAAGCGGAGAAGACCGCGGTACTCGGATGGGATAAGGCAAAGACGCCTCGATTTCCGCGTCGCCTTTTTCACCACGTATCGTGCGCGCGACTGTTTAGGGATTTGACAGGATCGCCCGGGCCTACCAGTTAGCCACTCGGAAGTGACCTTATATAAGGCGCCGGACGGAGGTTTTTTGAACAGTGCATCCTCATTCCCCTCTCCCTCTTCCTCAAATTCGCCCACTGCGCCCGCTTCTATCTCCGCTCATCTGCTCCTCGCGCGTCTCGCCGGCGACGATGGTGAAGGAGAAGACGGCAGCCCTGGAGCGGGCGAAGAAGGCGACGGCGAAGGCAAAAGCGAAGGGGAGAACGACCAGTCGGGGCGGATCCTTGTCGCGGTCCAGCTTGCCGCAAGGCTGGATCCAGGGAGACTGGACCCGCTCGACCATCACCCAGAAGGACCTCGACGATCTGGCCAATGAGGGACTGATCTCCCATGGGTCAGCAAGGCTTCTGGGGACGTAGTGGCAACTGCAGCCACAGGAGGGTGAGTGTGTTCTCTTAGCCACCCATGTAGATCACGGGTTCTCTCTGCCGCCGAATCTTTTCTTTCGAGGGTTTCTGAACTTCTTTGGGGCACAACTCCATAACTTCACTCCCAACTCCATTGCCTACCTCGCCGCTTTCGTGTCTTTGTGCGAAAACTTCTTGGGTTGTCGGCCGCACTGGGGTCTCTTCAAGCACATATTCACTTGTTGTTCTCAAACGGTGAAAAAGGCGAGTCCGAATGACGAGAGGACCAAAGTAATACAGATGTGTGGGGGTCTTGGGGTCCAGATGAGGAGTAAGAGTGCCTTTCCAGCCATGACCCTTCCCGAGTCGGTTAGAGGGTGGCAGTCGACCTGGTTCTACTGCCAAGACGAGTCGACGCCGGGGCAGTCGACTGGTCTCCCTTCGTTCTCCATGGACCGAGTGAACAAGCCATCTTCCCTGAAGGTGCTTCCGGAGGAGAAGGCTCAGGTTAAAATGTTGATGGAGCGTGTAGTCCAACTCATTCGCGACGAGGTTTTCCTTCCACGGTGCATTCAGCCACTCCAATACCGAGGCCACCCAATGTGGTTGTACTCTGGTACCGAAGACACCACTCGGGTCCACCTAGAGGAGGTCGACAACGCCACATTGGAGAGGTGGATGACTGCCATCACAGGGAACAAAGATAACCCTCGTGGGGCTAGGAGGATCCCACCACTCGACCAGTCTTATGAACCAGACAAGGTATCACCACTTATCTCCGACTGTAATCATGTTCTGTTCATTCTGTTTTGCTGCAATTCAGTCGACTAACCTTTATCTTGTTTTGTTGTCTTTCAGATCACTACTAAGTTGTATTCGATGCCCAACGGGGCGCAAGCACAGACCGAGGAAGAAGAAGGAAGTGGAGGCGAGAGCCCGGAGGAGTGGGAATCGGATGGTGATGATGATGATGAAGATGATGGCTCTGATGAGGAAGAAGAGGAGGAGGAGGAGGAGGAGGAAGTCGCACCTCCCCGTTCTGAAAGACGATCGAAGCTTGTCCATGACCCTGCAGCTGAGCGCGGTAAGGGGGTCGCGCCTGTCGTGCAGTCGACCAAGCGTCCTCGGACGACTTCTCCGGTGCCGACTGAGAAAGCGCCGAAGCAATCTCGAGTGGCGTCGTCGAAGCCGACGAAGGCCTTGCCGAAGATGAAGATGGTGATCCCCACTATCTCTGGGTAATGGCGTAACTTGAGTTTTCTTGTTCACATGGATTTATTCTTGGTCGATTCGTGAGCTGACCGACTGACTTCTGAAACTGCAGTGCTGCTACTTCTGATACCTCAACCATACATGAAGATCACGAAATGGAGGATGCTGTCACTTCCAACCCTGGTATGGCCTTTGTAGTTTCGTTTTCAGTCGGTAGGATCTTCATTTTTAACTTTGAATCTTTTCTGCAGCTCCATCTAATATCATCATTGATCTTCCTGATGATGATGACGAGGAACCACTGAGGCAGAGGAGGAATAGGAGAGCGTCTGCTGGCAAGACAGCTCAGGTCGCATCAGCACCTGAGACGTTGGTTGTGGAGGGGGACAACGTCACTCGGCCTACCGTATCCTTTGTGGTGCCGCTGACGAGTGCTCGCCCTTCGTCGTCGAGTGCTGATCAGCCTTCACTTTTCTCCACCCACCACGTCCCAGAGGACCAAGCAAGCGCTGCTAAAGAAGCCATACGCCAGGCGGGGGTCATGATGGAGCAAGTAAGGCGATCCGAGACGCCAGCCAAGCAGCTTACGACACCAGTTCGGCCCTTCAGAGCAATGTTCAGGTTAGTCGATCACCGCCTGTTCTGTTAGGATATGATACCTGAAAACTTTTCTGAAAATCTTAGTATCTGCCGTACACCCAGTGGTGTGTCGATTGAATATCTGGGTTAGTGGGGGCACGCTGAGTGCACCCACTGGGTGTAGTCCCCAAGGCTATGGTGGACTGCGGGCAGTCGACCATAGTCTTTATGTCTTGAACCTTTTCTCATTACTTTCTATGCTCGATCTGGTCGAATGGAATCATAAAACCGGTGGGGGCATGCTGAGTGCACCCACTGGGTGTAGTCCCCGAGACCGTGGTCGACTGCTGGCAGTCGACTACGGTCTGAAGAACACCTCTCTTTTTTTCCTTTTTTACAGTGGCTAACTGCTGGTGGTTAGCCTTTCTGTCTTTTTTGGTCGACTGATCGACTCTAGCTGATAGAACTAGTGGAGGCATGTTGAGTGCACCCACTGGGTGTAGTCCCCGAGACTACAGTCGAATGTTTAAATTCGGCTGTAGTCTTAAAGATACTACGATTTTTTCCTTAGTCACTCGGAAGTGACCTATCTTTGACGTCTGTCGATTGGTCCTTCGCAGAAATCTTGCGAGCTTGCAGCTCGTTATACTGAGTTGGAGAACAAGCATATCCAGCTCTAACTTGATCTGAAGCTTGTCCAGGAGAACTTCACGAAGGCGAAGGAGGAGGCAAAAGGTATGTTTGGTGAGAACCTTGACGACTACTTTTGTCTCTTGTCCATTCCTGAGTCTGATCTCACTGTGATTTTGCAGATAAACTGAGGGATTCTCTGAAGAAGAAGGACCTTGACCTTGCTGAGGCGCAGAAAGCAGCTTCAGAGAAGACCAAGCTCGCAGAGGAGAAGCTGGCTTCAATCGGCAAACTTGAAGAGGAGAATACCAATCTGAAAGCTGCTCTTGATGCAGCCAACAAGGAGGTTAGTCGATTGAAGAATGACAAGATTGCCTTGAGTGACAAGGCCAGCGAATTGGTGGGAAAGAAGATTGATCTGGAGGCTTATCTGGGAGGACTCGCCAAGAAGCTATTCCTCATGCTTGAAGGTAACCCTTTGTATCCGACAGGCTTTTTAATTATGGTCCTACCACCAAACTGCTGCCTTAACTTTGGGGTTGTGTCTACAGAGTTCTGCCAAAACTTTGAGGAGGAGACTGGTCGACTGGAGACGAGCCTAGATCCCATCAACTCTCCTGTGAAGGATGAAGCCGCCATGAACGTGCTCCGACTTGAGTCTCGTGTTGCTGCTGTTGTCGACTATCTTGCAAGGCTGAAGGTTGCGACGCCACGCATCGACACAACACTCTGGCCAGGAGAAACACTTCAGAATGACCTTGAGTCTCTGATGACTCGACTGAACGAAGTTCCAAGTCGAGTGCAAGAATGGAAGAAGTCTTCTGCCAGGTGCGGTGCCGAGGTTGCTCTATATCTGGTCCGTGTTCACTGCAAGGACGCGCGAGAGGACAAGCTGGCGTCTCTCAAGGTGGCCAATACCAAGAAGCATGACTTCCGATCCTTCATGGAGACCTTCATCGCTACTGCCACTCGGATCGCAGATGGAATCGACTTGGACGAGTTTGTTGCGCCTTCCAGCCCTCCACAGGAGGGGTAAAAAACTTCAATGCTTGATGCCTTAAATTTGCCTCGGTATGCCGAGTGGTTTTTGTAACCGATAAACTTTAACAGGCTTGGTGCCTGAGCACTTCTGGTTCCGTAGAACGCTATCTGAACTTGGATTTGACGTTGAATATGTCTGCATCTGCCTCCAAACGAACATTGTCTTTCGCTCGGTCTATATGCTGGTGATTGAGATGCTTTTTTGCAGGTAGGGATGGAGCACAGATTGTAATCGACTTGTACTTCGTCATATTTAGGTTGGCACTGGGCCGCAGCTAAGCCCCCAAGTGTGGGGTCTGCTCTCCACTCGATAGGATTTTCAAAAACTTAGGCGAGCACTGGGCTGCAGCTAAGCCCCCAAGTGGGAGGTCTGCTCTCCACTCGGTAGGATTTTTAAATACTTAGGAGAGTACTGGACTGCAGCTAAGCCCCCGAGTGGGAGGGTTGCTCTCCACTCGGTAGGATTTTTTAAATACTTAGGCGAGTACTGGGCTGCAGCTAAGTCCCCAAGTGGGAGGTCTGCTCTCCACTCGGTAGGATTTTCAAAAACTTAGGCGAGCACTGGGTTGCAGCTAAGCCCCCGAGTGGGAGGTCTGCTCTCCACTCAGAAGGATTTTCACAAACTTAGGCGAGCACTGGGCAGCAGCTAAGCCCCCGAGTGGGAGGTCTGCTCTCCACTCGGTAGGATTTTTGTGGCGCCTCTGAAGGAGAAGATAACAGTTGACCTGCACCTTGTCCTCCTTACGGGTCGCATGTTGTATTTGTGGCGTAGCTCGGAAGGAGAGGGTAGCAGTCGACCTGCGCCTCGTCCTCCTTGCGGAGCGCATGTTGTATTTGTGGCATAGCTCGGAAGGAGAGGATAGCAGTTGACCTGCACCTCGTCCTCCTTGTGGAGCGCACGTTCATTTGTACTTAGGCGAGTACTTGGACTGCAGCTAAGCCTCCGAGTGGGAGGCTGGCTCACCACTCGGTAGGATTTTTGAAAACTTAGGCGAGTACTTGGACTGCAGCTAAGCCTCCGAGTGGGGGGCTGGCTCACCACTCGGTAGGATTTTGTTAAACTTAGGCGAGTACTTGGACTGCAGCTAAGCCTTCGAGTGGGAGGCTAGCTCACCACTCAGTAGGATTTTGTTAAACTTAGGCGAAACGGATTCGCAGCTCAGCCCCCGAGTGTGAGGCTGGCTCACCACTCGGCAAGGATTTTTTTACAAACTTAGGTGAAACGGATTCGCAGCTAAGCCACCCACTGGGGGACCTTTATGTGAACAAAAGTAATAACAATCACTGGGAAAATTATAACACTATTGTCTTTGAAAGATGAACTACAGAAGTACTTTTATTACATCTCATCCGAGTGCATCCTTAAGTATAAAAGGGGCGGAGCAGCTCCGTGTTCCAAGCTCGGGGCTCGTCAATCTGGTGCTCGACATTGTAAAGGCGGTATGCTCCATTGTGGAGAACCTTGGTGACGATGAAGGGACCTTCCCAAGTAGGAGCAAGCTTGTGTGGTTTCTGCTGATCCACTCGGAGAACCAAATCTCCTTCTTGGAAGGCTCAACTCTTCACATTTTTGGTGTGGAAGCGACGCAAGTCCTGCTGATAAATGGTCGATCGGATCAAGGCCATCTCTCTTTCTTCTTCCAGAAGGTCGACTGCGCCCTGCCGGGCTTGCTCTGCTTCAGCTTCAGTGTAGAGTTCGACTCGGGGTGTGTTGTGAAGCAGGTCACTCGGCAAGACCGCTTCAGCTCCGTAGACCAAGAAGAATGGAGTTCTTCCAGTCGACCGATTAGGTGTGGTCCTTAATCCCCAAAGTACTGACGGAAGCTCGTCGACCCATGCACCAGCAGCGTGCTTGAGATTGCGCATCAATCGGGGTTTCAATCCTTTGAGAATCAAGCCATTTGCTCGTTCTGCCTGTCCATTCGACTGGGGGTGAGCAACTGAAGCATGGTCGACTCGTGTGCCCTGAGATGTGCAGAAGGCTCTGAATTCCTCGGAATCGAAGTTTGACCCATTGTCAGTGATGATGTTGTGTGGAACTCCATATCTGAATATCAACTCCCTGATGAAGCTGACAGTAGTGCCGGCATCAAGATTCTTGATGGGTTTAGCCTCAATCCACTTGGTGAACTTGTCGACTGCTACCAGCACATGGGTGAAGCCGCTTCTGCCTGTTCTCAGTGGTCCAACCATATCAAATCCCCATACGGCGAAAGGCCAGACGAGTGGAATGGTCTTTAAGGCTGAGGCGGGCTTGTGTGACATATTAGATTAAAATTGACATCCTTCACACTTGTTGACTATCTCCTTTGCCATTTCATTCGCTCGTGGCCAGTAAAATCCCGCTCAGTATGCTTTAGCCACAATGGTCCGAGAGGACGCATGATGGCCACAGATCCCCGAGTGGATATCGTCAAGGATTATCCGACCTTCTTCTGGCGCTATACATTTCTGACCAACTCCAGTCACGCTTTCTCTGTACAACTGTCCCTTTATCACAGTAAAGGCCTAAGATCAGCGGACGATCTGTCGAGCCTCTTCTTCATCCTCTGGGAGCTCTTTCCTTAAGATATACGCGATGTACGGTACTGTCCAATCGGGAGTAATCACCAATGCTTCCATGATCAGGTCGACCACTGCTGGAACTTCAACTTCAGTCGGATCTGTGACACTTTTAGGCTGCGGAGATTCTTCGGTAAAAGGATCTTCTTGAACTGATGGAGTATGGATATGCTCCAAGAACACATCACTGGGAGTGGCTTCTCTCTTGGAACCTATATTCGCCAAATCATCAGCCGCTTGATTCTTCAGTCGGGGTATATGATGGAGCTCTAACCCTTCAAATTTCTTTTCAAGCTTTCTCACTGCATTGCAGTATCCAGTCATGGCTGGGCTTCTAACGTCCCACTCCTTCATCACCTGATTGACCACCAAATCTGAGTCGCCATAAACCATAAGGCGACGGGCGCCGAGTGAAATGGCCATGCGCAACCCATACAAAAGTGCCTCGTATTCTGCTTCATTGTTGGAGGAATCAAAGTGGATCTGGAGCACACATCTGAGCTTATCTCCTCGGGGGGAAACCAATACTACCCCAGCACCGGAACCATTTAACATCTTAGAGCCATCAAAGAACATGGTCCAGTGCTCCGAGTGAACTTGAGTCGGCTGCTGTTGTTCAATCCACTCGGCAAGGAAATCTGCTACTGCTTGAGACTTAATGGCTTTCTTTGCCTCAAACTTGATATCAAGGGGAAGGAGTTCAATCACCCATTTCGCCACTCGACCGGTTGCATCTCTGTTGTGCAGAATCTCTAACAGTGGGGCGTCGCTGACGACTGTAATGGAATGATCAGAGAAATAATGAGCAACCTTCTTCGTGGTCATGTAGATCCCATACACGAGCTTCTGATAATGAGGGTATCTTTGCTTCGATGGGGTCAACACTTCGGAAAGATAATATACTGGGCGCTGAACTTTGAAGGCTTTCCCTTCTTCTTCCCGCTCGACCGTAAGTACTGTACTAACGACTTGTCATGTGGCTGCAATGTAAAGCAACATAGGCTCTTTGTTGACTGGAGCAGCAAGCACCGGCTGGGTGGAGAGCAGAGCTTTTAGCTCGGCAAATGCTGCATCAGCTTCTGGAGTCCACTCGAACTTGTCTAACTTCTTCATCAGTCGGTAAAGAGGCAATGCCTTTTCACCGAGGCGAGAGATAAATCGACTTAACGCGGCCAAGCATCCAGTAAGCTTCTGGACATCGTGCACACACACAGGGCGTTTCATTCGGAGTATAGTGCCAACTTTTTCTGGGTTAGTGTCGATTCCTCGTTCGGAAACGAGAAAACCGAGTAACTTTCCACCAGGAACTCCGAATGTACACTTTGATGGATTGAGCTTGATATCATACCTCCTAAGATTGGCAACTGTTTCAGCGAGGTCAGTCAACAGGTCGGAACCCTTTCGTGATTTGACCACAATATCATCCATGTACGCTTCCACGTTCCGACTGATTTGAGTGAGTAAACACTTCTGAATCATCCTCATGAACGTGGCTCCGGCATTCTTGAGGACGAATGGCATGGTGACATAGCAGAAGCACCTGAATGGAGTGATGAAAGCTGTTTTGATCTCGTCGGGTCCATACAGACGGATCTGATGGTACCCGGAATAGGCGTCTAGAAAAGACAATCTCTCACATCCCGCAGTCGAGTCCACAATTTGTTCGATGCGAGGGAGAGGAAAATGATCTTTCGGGTAGGCTCGATTGATATGTTTGAAATCAATGCACATGCAAAGTGACTTGTCCTTCTTGGGGACCATGACAACATTGGCGAGCCACTCGGAGTGGTAAATCTCTCGGATAAACTCTGCTGCCAGGAGCCGAGCCACCTCCTCACCAATGGCCTTTCTCTTCTGGACGGCGGACCATCGAAGATGTTCTTTGAGAGGTTTTGCTTTTGGGTCGACTCGTAAACGATGATCAGCCAGCCCCTTGAGTACACCCGGCATGTCAGCAGGCTTCCATGCGAAGATGTCCCAGTTCTCATGGAGGAACTGGATGAGCGCTTCTTCCTATTTAGAGTCGAGTGTTGTGGAAATATGAGTCGGAGCAGCACTGGGATCGGTCGGGTGAATATGAACGGGCTTCGTCTCACCAGACAATTGGAATGTTGACTCTGTGGCGGGCTTCTTGACCCATAATAAATCACTCGGATCTGCATTTTTCTGATATTCTTGCAGCTCCACCACTGTTATTTGAGCATCGACAATCTTTGAGCCCTTCTAAAAGCACTCTTCTGCCTTTTTCCGATTGCCAGTGATGGTAATCACTCCTTTGGGACCAGGCATCTTCAGTTTGGGGTACACGTAACATGGTCGAGCCATGAACCATGCATAAGCTGGCCTGCCCAAAATAGCGTGATAAGCACTCTGGAAATCCACGACTTCAAATGTTAGCTTTTCTTTGCGGAAATGCTTCGAATCGCCGAAAACCACATCAAGAGCTATTTGGCCGAGTGACTCAGCCTTCTTTCCAGGAATGACTCCATGGAAACTCATGTTGCTGGAACTGAGTCTGGACATTGGAATGCCCATTCCTTTCAGCGTCTCCGCATACAATATATTCAGCCCACTACTGCCATCCATCAGAACCTTAGTCAGTCGAGTGCCTTCGATGACTGGGTCGACCACCAAAGCCTGCCTCCCAGGGGTGGCTATGTGTGTCGGATGATCAGACTGGTCAAATGTAATGGCGGTCTGAGACCATTTCAGATAGTTGGGCGTCGCCGGAGCAACCATATTCACCTCACGGTTGATAACTTTCAATCGACTTTTGCTCTCCACATCAGCAAAAATCATCAGGGTGGAATTGACATGGGGGTATCCTTCATCACTGTCCTCTTTGTCCTCAGCCTTGTCCGACTCCTTTTCCTTATCCTTGGGTTGTTTCCCTTGAAACTGCTGGATTAAGAGCCGGCACTGGCGAGTGGTATGTTTTGGGTAAATGAAGTTACCCTCTTCGTCTTTCTTCGTGTGGATGTGGCATGGCAAATCCATCACGTCGTTTCCTTCCTTGTCCTTCACCTTCTTGGGGTTCTAGGATCCTTTGGGCTTCCCTTTGAACTTGCCCTGAGTCACGGCCAGGGCTTCTCCAGGAGCAGCTGGCTCGGCTTTCCGCTTCTGCTTCCGACTGGAGTTTCCTTTTTCTAACTGACTCGGCTTGTACTTGCCACTCTGGAGTCGATCCTCTTCTTCACCATTGGCGTATTTGGTGGCAATCTCCATCATTCGACTCAGGGTCATATCTCCGGTCCAACCAAACTTCAAGCTTAACTCTTTGTTCTTAACACCTTCCTTGAAGGCACAGACTGCTTGATGATGAGATACCTTCTCCACCGTATGATGCAACGTGATCCACCACTGGATGTAATCCCTCAGGGTCTCATTCGTCTTTTGCACGCAGACCTGCAACTCTGTCAGTCCTGTCGGTCGCTTGCAAGTTCCCTCAAATGTCCTGACGAACACTCGGGCAAGATCTTCCCAAGTGTAAATGCTGCTAGGAGCCAACTGATTCAACCAGGCCCTGGCCGAACCCTCCAACATGAGTGGTAGGTGTTTCATAGCCACCTCATCATTGCCACCGCCAATCTGAACAGCCACTCGGTAGTCCTCAAGCCAAGTATCGGGCTTGGACTCACCAGTGAACTTACTCACCTCAGTCGCCAACCTGAAGTTGGGAGGGATCACCGTGGCTCTGATGGCTCTGCTGAAACACTCTGGTCCTGAAACATGAACTCGGCTGCTGGTGGGCACATCTCTGTCGTGGCCTTCTCGATGAGCTCTGTTCCGGTCGACCAAACCTTGCACGATAATGGATCTCGCGTCAAAGCCTGGTTCCCGGGGGTCGACCAGAGCTCTCCGCCCAACACTGTGCTGGCGTCTGTCATCTTGCTGTCGAGGGGCGTAAGACCCACCCCTCGGGGGAGGAGTGGGCACTCGACGCCGATCATCGCGATTGAATCGGTCATCATACTGATCACGTCGTCCCCCCCCCCCCGTCCCTCACGCCGCAGAGGCGATCTTGGGCTATGAGCCGACTGGACTGTATTCACAACGACGGATCGACTGTGAATCCTATTGCGTGACTGTGATACAGCAGAATTCTGATCTCCTGCTGCCTGGAGCAAATCTCTGATCTACATCAAGCCTCTGCCAGCCTCTGACTGAGAGGGCTGAATCGACTCTGCTATATGGGCTGCAGCTGCTAGATTCTGAATTGGGGTTCGATATACCTGAGTCGGCGGCGGAAAGAGTTGACGTTGACTGGAGTCTGGTACTCGTTGCCGCACGCGCTCATCGAGTGCTCGCTGGAGGTTCTCCAGTCGAGTGCGCTCAGCCAAGTTGGCCAAACGCGCATCCTCCAAGGCATGAGCCTCAGGGTTTTCTCCTACGATGGGAGTATGCAGAGCCTCCATATTCCAGTGGCGAAGATCTTCCCTTTGCAGAGAAGTGAGTGGCTCGGGTTGATACTCCTCGTGGACCTGAGCGGGGTCGCCTCCGCCGTCCGCTCCGTCGGTGCGAGGGAAGCCGGGAGGACTACGAGGCCCATTGACCATCAGGACCTCCGCCGCTGGATCACTGCTGTCGCACTCAGATGCAGTCTCTACAGAGCCAGTCGACAGATCGAACAGGGCGTAGAGAGATTCGTCGGGCTCGATCACCGCGACTTGGGTGGTGGCCGACTGGCGAGCCACCGCGTGTCTCACCCACCGCTGAAGCCTCGACCGACCAGAGCACTTGCGCTGGCGGGAGACAGGGAGGGAGGACGACACAAGAGTCGACCGATACGGAGCCGACGGTTGCCGCAGCAGGACGCCGCGGACACATGCGCGAAAGTGCGTCGCCCCGTGGACGGGAAGCGCGTCGATGTCGAGTGGAGCCTCCTGGAGCCAAGCGGAGTCGTCGGCGATGAACGTGAGCGCGCCGAGACGGATCTCGCGGCCCTCGACCAGAACTCCGCCAGAAACCATGATGAAGGCGATCAGAACAATTGCAACTTCTCCAATAAGTCGCTAAGACACCGGCCCCACGGTGGGCGCCAACCGTCGTGGTACTAAGACTGACAGTAGAATAGGGGGTAGGTATGGAGAGGCAAGATCCTAGCTTTGGAGTAGTTGTATACGCAAGGGGTTTACGAGTTCAGGCCCTTCTCGGAGGAAGTAACAGCCCTACGTCTCGGAGCCCGGAGGCGGTCGACTGGATTATATGCGTATGAGTTACAGGGGTGCGAACCCTTCTGCCAGTGGAGGGGTGGCTTATATAGTGTCTGCCAGGACCCCAGCCAGCCCACGTAGCGGAGGGTTTAAAGTACATTAAGGCCTGGTGTTACTGGTAACGCCTTACATAAAGTGTCATCATGGCCATAAAGACTACTTAATTACAGACCGTTTGGATACAGAGTGGCTCTTGATCTCCTGGTAGTCGAGTGATCTTCATGGTCGAGTGTCTTCGAGTCCGTCGAGTGGAATCCCTCTTGGTCGACTGGAAGGCAGCTTCTTCTAAAGATGTCCTTGGGAAGGGTACCTTGGACAGGTCCATGACCCTACCCTAGGTACATGACTTCATCAGCCGGGGAACTGATAATGACCCCCTTGCTAATTTGAGTAAAGGTGGAGATGCATCAGTCAGTTGGAGACACAATTATGTCCAGAAGGAAAGCAATGAGACTAGTGGTACAAAAATGAATGAGATTGTTCCAGGAACCAACAGCCAAGACGCAAGATTGATGGCGGCATCAGAAAACATATTGGGGAAGAGGACAGCCCAATATAGCAACACATCTACTCTACCGGCTGGAAAAATAAGTGTGGGTATAAACCCAACATCTGCGATAATTCCTTTTACAGGGAACGAAACAGTTCAGGAACCATAAAAGGCCACGTTTGCAGAAAAGGTAAATCTTTTTGAAACAGAAACATATGAGGAGAGGGTCCCGGGACCCTTGGATACACCTCAGAAGAGTATGAACAGGAAGAGGTTCAAGGATAAGGATGGACATGCTGTTGATAGTAACCCAAGTTCTTCACAGCATTCAGGATCAGCGACACCTCTCGAGGGTGATCGCCGGGAACAATGAAACTCTTAGCTTGGAACTGCCGGGGAGTAGGGAATGAACCGACAGTTTGAGCTTTGCAGGACGTCCAACGAAGCATACTTCCCGATGTGATGTTTTTGTTGGAGACTCGCCTAGATAACTATCTGGCTGAATGCTTAAGACGTAGATTAGAAATGGATCAAAAGATGATTTGTGCAGGTGATGGTAGAAGGGGAGGTCTGATCCTGTTTTGGCAGAACAATATAACAGTACAACGACTCAATCTGGACCCCATGTTCATTGATGTTCAAATAACATGTGATGCAAAGACATGGAGATTAACTGGTATGTATGGAGAGTTTAAATGGGAGCATAAGCACCTGACCTGGGGGCGTATGCGGCAGCTGTACCAAAACAACACACTTCCTTGGCTGTTGATAGGGGATCTAAATGAGATCCAATATTTGCATGAGAAGGAAGGAGGAAACCCAAGGCCGCAACAGTACATGACAGCTTTCCAACAAGCAACGGAAGATTGTGAGCTACAGGACATGGGGTATATAGGCGACATATTTACTTGGAGAAGGGGTCGTATTCGAGAAAGACTGGACAGAGGGATGGTGAATGATGAGTGGAGAAATATATTTCCTAATGCTGCCATAGAGCATGGCAATTTTAACCACTCAGACCACAGGCCTTTAGTAGTGGATACAGAATATTATCTGAGATCGATCCCTAACCAGGGAGGACCAAAGAGATTTGAAGCCCGGTGGCTTAGAGAGGATCAATTTTCAGAGTTGGTACAAACCTCATGGGATAATGTGAAAAATGATACTTTGGTGCCAGGTATTTTTCAGAAGCTGTCACGCATGCACTCGGTCTTCTATGACCGGGACCAACGAGTCCTAAAGAAACCAGAAAAGAGGTTGAAGAAGGCACAAAGGGAGTTGGAGGAGGCAATGTCGGGTCCCATGACTGATGAGAATGAATTAAAGAGGAAGGAACTAGCTGAATTAGTGGAATATTTGCTCGAATTGGAAGAGATCCAGACTATCCAATGTTCAAGAGTTGACTGGTTAAAGTTTGGAGACCGGAATACGGCTTTCTTCCAGGCTTTTGCAGCGGCAAGACAGAAGAAGAATTATATTAAAAACTGAAAGATGAAAACGGGGATACTATGGAAGGCATGCATGATTTGAACCCTCATATTCAAGGCTATTTTGAGAACTTGTTTACATCCGAGGTGCAGCAAACTGATCCCGTGGTGTTACAGAAGGTAAACAGGAAGGTAACATCTCAAATGAATGACTACCTGATGGCTCCTTTTACTACTGATGACGTTCGTAAAGCAGTTTTTAGCATTGGGGACTTGAAAGCCCCTGGACCAGATGGGTTACATGCGGTGTTCTGTAAGAAGTATTGGCGTATTTTGGGGGAAGAAATAACTGAAGCTATTCTGAATGCAATTAATTCAAAGCATATTCCAGCGGAGTGGAATGACACTTCTATAGTGCTAATACCTAAGGTGGATTCTCCAGAGTTGATAACTCAGTACCGCCCCATAAGTCTTTGTAACGTTCTGTACAAGATCATATAAAAAATGCTCTCTGTTCGTCTGAAAAGCATTCTACCCGAGATTATTTCCCCTACTCAGAGTGCCTTTGTCCCGGGTAGAATGATTACTGATAATATTCTAGTGGCTTATGAGTGCATTCACAAAATTAAGAATACAAAAAACAGTCAGACAGGCTTATGTGCAGTTAAGTTGGATATGCATAAGGCATACGATAGAGTAGAATGGATTTTCCTTAAGAATATGATGCATAAGTTGGGCTTTGATAATCGGTGGATAGAACTCATTATGGAGTGTGTGAGTTCAGTAAGATATAGGGTGCGGTACAATTCTCAAGAAATAGACACGTTTATACCATCCGGGGGGATTAGACAGGGTGACCCACTATCACCTTATCTTTTCTTGATTTGTGCAGAAGGTCTTTCTAGCATGTTGCAGTATGAAGAAGAAGTTGGTGGCATAGATGGGATAAGAGTGTGCAGAAATGCACCGTCAGTTTCACACCTTTTATTTGCTGACGATTCTCTGATTCTCATGAGAGCAGATATGATTAATTCAACTTCCTTACAACAAGTATTGGAAACATACTGTGACAACTCAGGACAGTTGGTAAGTGTTGGCAAATCCAGTATATTTTTCAGTCCAAACACTAATATGCAAACTAGAGATGAGATCTGCCAACAGTTGAACATTACTAATCAAGCTTTGTCAGACAAATATCTGGGACTGCCTGCTTTCGTGGGGGCTAATAGAAGTGATTGCTTTAAACATTTATGTGAGAAAATAAAGAAGCTGTTGAAGGGTTGGATGGAGAAGCAACTGTCCACTGGTGGTAAGGAAGTTTTGTTGAAAGCTGTTGCTCAATCAATACCAGTATTTGCTATGTCGGTATTTTGTTTACCAAAGGGTGTCTGCAAAGATATTACTGATGTCATTGCTCAATTTTGGTGGGGGGGGGTGAGGAAGAGAATAAAAAGATGAATTGGTTCTCATGGTGGAAACTTTGTATCCTGAAGAGTGATGGTGGCATGGGCTTTAGAGACCTCCATTCTTTTAATCTAGCTCTCTTGGCAAAACATGCTGGAGAATGATAAACAATCCTGATTCGGTCTGTGCTAGGATTTTGAAGGCTAAATACTTCCCAAATACTGATTTGCTGCATGCAGGACCAAAGAACGACTCTTCTTTCACATGGCAGAGTATTGTAGCCGGTTTGCCTACTTTTAAGAGAGGGTATATATGGCGCATTGGATCAGGGGAGAAAGTCGACATTTGGAATGACCCATGGATTCCTGTGAGTCCAGACAGGAAGGTAATAACACCTAGAGGCCATACTTTGCTCGTTAAAGTCGTGGAATTGATTGATCCAATAACTAGTCAATGGGATGAGCAGTTAATTCGAGAAATATTTTATCCGGTGGATGCAAACAAAATTCTTCAAATACCACTCAACTTTCAGGCCTTTGATGATTTTGTAGCATGTAATCTTACAAGGAGTGGTGTCTTCATTGTTAGCTCGGCCTACCATGAACAATGGGCACATAAATTCAGAAATCATTCGGTCAGCATGTCTGCGTCTACTTCAGCTATACAAGCTGAGATTTGGAAGCATCTGCGGGAGCTGCAAGTGCCACGTAAAATTCAAATATTTTGCTGGCGTGCCCTACATGGAGTTGTCCCTTTGTTTTCGATTTTGGCAAACAAACACCTCACCATCAGTGATGTATGTCCAGTATGTCGTAAGGGACCGGAGGACATGAGACATTTACTTTTCCAATGCGATTTGGCAAAGGAGCTATGGAGGGGTCTCGGGCTCTTGGATCATATAGAGCAAGCGACGTATGTGGATCGCTCAGGATCAGCAATATTGGAATTCTTACTTCTGGAATCGCAAACCAAAACCCTGGTAATGCCAAGTCTGAATGTGAAAGAAGTCATAGCAGCGGGCTGCTGGTATATTTGGTGGCTAAGGAGACGCCACACTCACCATGACTCATGTCCACCGTCGTCCAGATGGAGTTCTTCTATCCTTGCAATTGTGGCAAACTATGCCAACGCCATCAGCAACAAAAAAGTGGTAGTTGAACACAGGTGGAAGAAACCTGATCCAAAGTTTATTAAATTAAATGTCGATGCTTCCTTTCACGATGATGTAGGCTCAGGAGCGACTAGATGTGTACTTCGGGACGACAAGGGGCGGTTCATTGCTGCTCAATGCAGATTCATTCAGGTAGCGGCAGATACAGCGACAACAGAAGCAATGGCAATGCGTGATGGTTTAAACCTAGCAAATATTTTGGGTTTTAATAGAATAGCAGCAGAGTCAGACTCTTTGAGTGTTGTTAACAATTGTCAGGGACAAGTTCAATGGTGGGACTCAGCAGCGACAATCTTTGCTGAATGTCTTGATATGGCAACATCGATAGGGAAGGTCACCTTTTCACATTGTTTTCGTGAGGCAAATTCAGTAGCTCACGAGCTAGCAAAATTTAGCTTCTGTAATAAATGTAATGAAAGTTGGACTGAGGAACCCCGGGTTTTTGATCAGTCTATTAGTGAACGGTGTAACTCTGTTTTAAGTTAATAAAGCTAGCCAAAAAAAAACTTAAAACGTACTGACCGAAGCCGCTTTCCCGCATGCTTTGGAAATAGTCATCCATGTGTTAGTTTCCGGAAATAGCGACAAACGCAGGGGCCCAGCCCGAAGTTTGACCCCCCAACTTCTCCTGCAAGAATGGATCGCGAGACCCCAGAAAACTGAGGAAAGTAGACCGAGCCCCAAACGAAATCAAATCGAGAGGAGAGGAGAAAGAGAGAGGAGCACGCGCCGCCGCCAGGCCAAGCACATCGCCATGGCCGCCTCCTGCCGCCGCGCGCCCCAGATGCTGGGCTCCGCCGCCTCCCGCCTCCTCCATTCGCGTGGCTACGCGGCCGCCGCCGCCGCGCCCTCCCCGGCGGTGTTCGTCGACAAGAGCACCCGCGTGATCTGCCAGGGCATCACCGGGAAGAACGGCACCTTCCACACCGAGCAGGCCATCGAGTACGGCACCAACATGGTATGTCCCCGCGCGGCCTCCCTCCTCGATGTATTGCTCGATCCGTTCACTCCGTCCTCTCTTGTGCGGTTCTAGGGTTTGAGATTGAGATACAGTCGACAATGCACGATCTCGTAGGTGGGTGGCTGTCGATCTCCATTTTCCGCCTTTTAGGGTTTCGTCTCTTATCGATGTGTTGCTCCAGGGGTATTCTTCAATTTGCAGCCAGCACTTGAGTATTTTATTATGACTCGTCAGACAGCAAAACATGGAGAACACGGTTTTTATGGGTTCCTAGATGTTTTGTAAATCTAGGGCCTGCTCGATCTAAACTTAACAAGAGGTTGGGAAACAATTACCATGATGCACGCCCATGTATTTTCAAGCTGCTATGAAAAATCGAACCGAACTAAATCTTATGTATTGTGGGGTGGAGACATCGAGTCATATTTTACTTTTGATATTATTGGTAGCAATTCGGGCAGGGTTTCCCACACAATAAAAATGCCGGTGCATAACAAAACTGTCATGTGGATCGTAAGAATTATGTATGCATTCCGAGAGGTTCTAATTCCATTCCTACATTCTTGACCAGGAGCTCACAGTTAACTGTCGCATACTGGTTGTAACAGTGACATACTGAACACTATATGCTAAATTATTAGTTGTCTTATGAATGCATCTGCAATGATACCTTTGTACCATCAGATCAAGACACTGGCATGTTTCTGTAAGGTTGTTTGGACTTCTCTTAAGCCTTAAGATATATAGATATGTAGCTTGATTTTTAAAATACAAGCATCTTCAACTAATTATTATGTCTCTTCTATGGTTTTCATCAAATGATGCCCTTTTAACTTTAGTACTTCGCATTGAACAGGTAGGTGGAGTTACTCCCAAGAAAGGTGGAACTGAGCACCTAGGCCTTCCAGTTTTCAACTCGGTAGCAGAAGCTAAGGCCGAGACAAAGGCCAATGCATCTGTTATATATGTTCCACCACCATTTGCTGCCGCTGCAATAATGGAGGCATTGGAAGCAGAGCTTGACCTTGTTGTCTGCATTACTGAAGGGATACCTCAGCATGACATGGTATGATATTTTTAACAATAAAGTGCATCACTAAGCACATTGTTTGCTGTTTATCTGAGCATAATAATATTTGTGATGCCATTTGTTTTCCTTGGCTGTCCATGCAAGCTGAGTTTTCTTAATACAGAAACACTAGAAATTTTTGCTTGTGATCAGTGTCATTAAATGCATATAGTAGCTATATGTAGATAGGCACACATTGAACGGGTTTAGGTTTTACTTCTACTTCATGTGTAATTTTGTCCTGACCCATTTGGCAGTCAATTTATTGATATTAAGTGCAGTGCTAATAAACAATACCACATCATAGTTATGTGTTTGTCTTTCTCACAGTTTAGATAATTTCTTTTAGTTTTCTTTTGCTTTGTTAAGACCTTAGTGAAGTCATCAGAAGGCTCCCTTTCTTACTTCCAGGTGAAAGTGAAAGCTGCTCTGAACAGGCAATCAAAAACCAGATTGATCGGGCCAAACTGCCCTGGTATCATTAAGCCTGGTGAATGTAAGATTGGAATCATGCCAGGTTACATCCACAAACCAGGACGCATTGGAATTGTATCTCGTTCTGGTACCTTGACATATGAAGCGGTATGCCCATTATTGTAGACTTCGTTTAACCATTGAATGCATTTGCCTGAACTTTTTTTCTTTCTTATCGATAGGTGTTTCAAACAACAGCCGTAGGCTTGGGGCAGTCAACTTGTGTGGGCATGGGTGGTGACCCCTTTAACGGCACTAATTTTGTTGACTGCCTTGAAAAGTTTGTTGATGATCCTCAGACAGAAGGTACACTAATTCTTGCTGGGCCTCTACATTATTCAGAAAAGCTATTGTTATTCTTTCATTTATTTGTCAGATTTCCCAATTTTCCCTTTATTGGTACTAGGTCACCAGCATGCTTAGTTTGCAGACTCTATTTGAATTCATTGTGGCTCCGATGTGTTGATAGGACAAATAAGTAGACCTTCATCTTTACTCCTGAAGTAGTGAAGTTATGTACCTTTGTATATGCCCACATGAGGGCATCACACCAATTATTTGCTCTGGGCCTTGCTGATACCCTTGAAGGAAATTAGTAATATAACAGAAAGGAGCTCCCTGATTTGTGACTTCTGTGTGCCTTTGATCCCTTGTATAGTAATTAATGCATATGAATGTCCTGCTACATTCTTTGATACTGTGTCTTTCAGTTATGTTCTCATCTGTTAACGCTGTTATATCCCTCTTAAGTATTATTCTCATTGGTAAAATTGGTATGTGCCTTTTAGGTATTGTTCTCATTGGAGAAATTGGCGGTACTGCTGAGGAGGATGCTGCAGCCTTTATCCGGGTGAGAGTTTTGTTGGGATAGCTCTTTCCTTGTTGCATGTCCTGCTTCTTAGCATCCTTGCATATATTCCTAAATAGTAGTCCCTCTGTCCCAAAATAAGTGTCGCTGACTTATTTTGGGACAGAGGGATTTGCATGCTTCTTTATGTCCTGTATTGCAGTTCAAGCTTGGTGGCAATTAGAAAGCCATACTTTTGTAGCATGCATTGTACTATGAATGTTCATTTATATGATCATGATCTTGCCATAAAAGATGCATTGATAAGTCTTAAAAGCCCTTCTGACATAACCTTTAGATTATGCATGTTTGTAATTTAATATGCTTATTAGGCAAGCTCAAAATTTGTCTGGTTTAAGAGTTGGTATGCTTGCATACTTCTAAGCTTCAAGCCATCTCCACCCTGTCCAGGCCTAGCTTGAGATTATATGGTCACGAGTCTGAAGCTTTAGAAGTTAAAATATTCCGCACATTTCCTGAACAAGCCATTTTGGGGCTATATAGGTCATTTTATCATGTGACCAAACCCTTTATCACTAGCAAAAGAAGATAATTCAGTTTCAGTAAAGTACAAGTAGTCCACCCCACTGTTATTAGTTTTCATGGTCATTTGACATAATGACATGTGAAAACTTAGATTATATCTGGCCTGGTTTACAAGTTAAAATTGTGTCCTGATGCTTTCTTAGTGTTGTGAAGTGATGCATGATAAATAGGCACTGCTGATATTCCATGTTATAATATAGCTCGTGTCTACTTGCTAGAACTCTTTTTTTTTCTTTTGATTAGATACATGCTTTAAGTAACATTCTGATCAACTAATCTAACTTCATGCAAATGATTCAGGAGAGCAAAACAGAAAAGCCTGTCGTTGCATTCATAGCTGGACTTACTGCACCCCCAGGCCGTCGCATGGGCCATGCTGGAGGTATTGACATAACAACAAGTTCACTATTTATTTCCTTCATCAATTGTGTAATCTTTGGTCTTATTAAGTTGAACTATGCTCCTGTCTTGGTATTTGGAGAAAAGATACCGGCAGTTTTATGTTAGCAGATTGTTCATTAGTTATCTGTAGTTTTCTAATACTCTCCCTTGTCAATGGTAGTTCAAATTCTTCAGGAAGAACAGGTCATGTATTTGTATTATTCAATTGTGCAATAATTGACAGATAACAAAAGATAAATGCTCCCTCCATCCGGAAATACGTGTCGGAGAAATGGATAAAAATGAATGTATCTAGAACTAAAATACGTCTAGATACATTCATTTCTCCGGCAAGTATTTCTGGACAGAGGGAGTACCTAAGAAGTTTTCAGATTTGAGTATGAAAGTTATTTCTGGACGGAGGGAGTACCTAAGAAGTTTTCAGATTTGAGTATGAAAGTTTCACCCTGGTGGGTGTGGTATTGAATCATAACTCTAATGGTTGTTTAGTTTATTCTTGGTTACCAGTACAGAGTATGAACACTTGTACAGTTTAATAGTTAAAGTAACGAAACAGTATTTTGGACCTGGTTTATGCTCTACTTCATAGCTTTATCAGACCCAGTTGCCCCCTTTGCCATCTATTTTTTCATGGGGCCAAATACTTTGTTAGCCGAGTAATGAGCAATGTTTGCCCCTGTTCTTTTACTAAAATGATTGGCAATTATGTATGGATTTTGTGTGTTTTCGAACTGTTTCACCCACACTGTTTGTATGGTGACAATCTGGTTTATTTTCTCAAACTTTCTTGCTGTGATTCTCAATATAATTAAACCATGAAAACAAAATTGCTGCATTTCTTTGATTATTTGCAATGGCATTCAACTTCTATGTGTGCTAATCTATGGATATATTTCACGTATGATGCAGCAATTGTGTCAGGGGGGAAGGGTACCGCCCAGGACAAGATCAAGGCACTCAGGGATGCTGGGGTTACTGTTGTCGAGTCACCAGCTAAGATCGGTTCAACCATGTTCGAACTTTTCAAGCAGCGCGGAATGGTAGAGTAGAGAGAAGGAATGGTACAGTAGAAAAGAAAACATTGGGAAACTTCTTTTTGTTGCTCGTTGGTTAATAGCGAGCAATACGTCGGTAGGGCCCCATCGCTGGTCGCTGAGTTGAGCTACTCAGTCCCTTTTTTCCTTTTCCTTTCCCCGTCTTAAGTGTGAGACTGGCCTTTACATGTGCTCATTTCAAATGTTCAATAAGACAAATTCTCGACATGCTATTGCTTGGAGTTGGAATTCATGGGGTACCTATGCTCTTTCAAGTTTTTCTTAATGGCAATCTTCAAATCTGGCTGTATTTTCTCTCTGAACGCTAAACATTTTCCTTTGAGCTTGAGCTTGTTTTTTCAGCTATACCAAGACAGCTGTGCACCGCAGTACGTGATATTATACTTTGCTTAGTATTTGAAATTGCCACTAAGATCAATGATGTAAAATCGTACTCCCTCCGTCCGCAAATATTTGTCGGAGAAATGGTGCATTTTAGTTCTAAATATATCTACTTCTATCCATTTTCGTGACAAGTAATTCCGGACGGACGGGTGGACTACACTTTTTTTGTCGCGGTCTATGATCTATCTCCATAACATGTTTCTCATTCGCACGGTAATTTTTTTGTTTGCTAGCGTAGCATCCCGCTTGATCCAACAAATTATTCTTTGTAGTTGAGAATGCTTGCTAATGGTGCAATCATAAGGATATGAGAAATGGAGTTGCAGCATGTTAGCCTAGACTCCACCTTGGAAAATGAGGATTAGTAGCAATACCTACCGTGTTTTCTCCTTCCCTATCATTAGTGCAAACTCTCTCCTCCAAGCTTCGCCAATGAGCCTGTGGATTCGTCTCCCCTCCGCGGCTTCGGTGGTTGATGACTAGAGAGGAATCTAGTGCCTTCTGTCCAGCTAGTAGTTTTGCTAGAATTTTTTTTAGTTTCTCGTAGGTGTGACGCCTGGGTGAATGACGACTCTTCTTCGGGTTTGTCTTTCAGGCTCCGGCCCTTCTTGAATTTGTCGACTAGACATAGTCGACGGAGCTCCGACGTAAATTTTCACTATTTTCTTGGGTGGCGAGGTTAGGGTTTCTTGTCGTGTATGTGCAACACCTTGGATAGCAAGGTTAGGGTTTCTCGTCGTGCGTGTGCAACAACGAGATTTTTTTTTGCAGGAAACTGTCAATCTATTCATCTTCAATCACGGCAGTACAACGAACACCAGAAATAAAAAAATTACATCCAAATTCATAGACCACCTGACGACGACTACAAGGACTGAAGCGAGCCGAAGGCGAGCCGCCGTCATCGCCCCTCCCTCACCTGAGACGGGCACAACTTGTTGTAATAGACAGTCGGGAAGTCGTCGTGCTAAGGTCCCATAGGACCAACGCTCCAGGACAGCAACCGCTGCCGATGAAGAGAATTTTAGACCGCAAGGATCCAACCTGAAGACATATGAACAAAGACGAAGAAAGACCGGATCCGAGCGGATCCACTGACCAAATCTCGCGAGATCCGCCGAAGACACACCTTCACACGCCCTCCGGCGATGCTAGACACATCATTGGGACGGGGGTTTGGCGGGGAGAATCTTATTCCATCTTCAAGAAGCCACCGCCGTCTCGTCTTCTTGAGCAGGACACAAACCTTAACAAAACTTGAAGAAGCACCTGAAAACGGAGTCCTCCCACCGGCAAGGGCCAGGATCCACCGCGCACCCATGGCCCTAAGGCCACGGGAGACGTGGGAGATCGGCGGCGCCGCCGACGGGAGGCAGAAACCCTAGCCGCCTTTTCTTGGAGGAGGGACAAAGGGAGGAGACGCATAAGCCTTGACCTTGATATCAGT
Organism: Triticum aestivum; assembly: GCF_018294505.1. Classification (NCBI taxonomy): domain Eukaryota; kingdom Viridiplantae; phylum Streptophyta; class Magnoliopsida; order Poales; family Poaceae; genus Triticum; species Triticum aestivum. The sequence goes on along the minus strand of NC_057798.1, from coordinate 218,512,857 downwards.
TGCTTCAGGTCTATTAAAATGTTTAGTGGTGAAGACTGTGGCTGTAGTGCGCTGATCCTTATGAGCACGTGCTCCTTTAATGATGAAGATTGTGGCTCCAGGGCCTGGTTCTTATGGGCACGTGCCCGAAGACTTTCCGGATGTCATCGATAAGGTCAAGCCGGCTACGATAGAGGGGGGAGGGGGGGAGACAAAGGCGCGTCGACAACTCTTTCTGGCGGCGGCAGTAGTGGTCGTTTGGTGATTTAGAGACCTCAATGTTGTTTTTAGTAGTTTGAAGTGTTTTGTACTTCTGGTGAACTTTTATAATAGATTTAAATCTTTTCCAGAAAAAAGTAAACAACATAAAAATTGACACAACTCCATTTATTGGGAGAAATAAAAAGTTCACCTTACACCTCGCCCCCCCCCCCCCCCCCCCCCCCCCCCCAAAAAAAAACTTGTTCTGCCCATGTGACAAAAGACCCTTTGTTTCAAATGGCTCTGTTTTTTGTTACTGATGGTAAAAATAAGTTAATCCTAACCCTTCAAAATAAATTATTTTGACCCTAAAAATACAAACTATTTTGGACTTTAATTTTACAGTTAAGCCACGTATAAGCTGAAAAAATGGTCGTTAGATATCTCCTGGCTAGAGAGGGCAGTCTTTTTCTGTCCTTCGTCTCATCGATACTACACTAGCTAATTGAAACACCAACTTACGCATACATTACACTATATCGCCCAAAAATGATGCGCATCATCCTAATATCGCCCTCCCTAAAATGCTGGGCATCAGACTAATATCGCGCTGACGTAGCAACTTTATGCGATGAGACGTAGGTTTGGCATCCAAGAGATCGTTGCTCTGGTTTTTAGACTGTGGATAAATCTTTTGAAGCGACCTGTATCTGTATCCGTAAGTCAGTGCAGTTAAAATTTGTTACTCCCGTCTTTTGTAAAAGAAAAATTAAAACCGCCCTCAAGGCATTTTATTCATTTTAACGGACTAAGAGCATCTTCAACAGCCGCGCTAAACAAGCGCCGCGCCGCAAATTTGATCATTTTAGCGCGCGCGCAATCAGTGGAGTGGCTCCAACAGACGCGTAATAACCGTGTGCGCGGCATATGGAGTTGGACGCGCGGTCCGAATCGCCAAAACGCGTTGTATATTTGGTACGCCCGCTTCCACGCGCGGCACACACGAGTGCTCGCGTCGCACTCTCTCCTCCGCGCCACATCTGCCCCGGGCGCGTCGGAGCCGGCGAACTGGACCCGATGGACGCACGCGCCGGTACCCCGCTCACCTCATCCTACAGCCGCGACCCTTCCACTGCCGCCACCGCTGCCGCAAACCCTAGCGCGGGGAGCGTTGGCCTCGCCTCCGCCGGAGCTCCTCTGAGCATTGGCCTCGCGCGCGGCCTCTTCATGCCGCCGCGGATGACCTCGACAGCGGACGGCGTCGCGCAAGCGCCGCCCCGTGCCCCCCCCCCCCCCCCCCCCCCTCGAAGCTCCTAAATGCGGCGTGGTTGAAAAAGAACAAGACATCCGTGAAGAAAAACAAGGCGGCGAACGGCTCCAGCTTCGAAGCTATCATGAGCGGCTTAGGTGCCATGGGTGGCTTTGAAGCTACCATGGAGACCATGGGAGACATGGTGGCTTTAGAGCACCCCGACGCTATGGCCGCCATGGGAGGCATGAATTTTGCGTCTCTCATGAAAGGCATGGGTGCTCCTCCGGCCGCCATGGGCGAAATGTCTTCCGGTGTGCCTCACACATCTTCTCATGAAGATGCCGTTGAAGATCTTGCCAAAACCGTCCGAGCTTCACGTGATCTGATGATGAGGAGGAGGAAGAATCATCTTCGGTGGAGGAAGAATCGTTTTCGAAAGATGAGAACGAAGACAAGGACGAGGCTTAATGCGTCTTTCGTTTGTATCATGAACTTGGTTTGCATTTTGAACTTAGCTGGATAAACTTGTGAGCATGATTTTAAACTTGTGGGCATGATTTTAAATTTGTGGGCATGAACTTTTATTCATCAACTATTCTTTTAGTTGGAGTTCGTGGAACCTTAGGTGGTTCTCGGAAGAAGATAGCGGAAAAAATTATCCCTAAAGTCGAAACTAAAAGGAAAAAATTATCCCTAAAGTCGAAACTAAAAGGAACGTATAAACCAATGCTTCCTTGTTTATGTGAAATTTATATGCCATGTTCATTGCATTTTGAATGTTTGAAATTCATTTTGTGTCCAAAATGCAATATATGGCATGCGCCAGCGAGTCCCACGCGCTGCATTTGCGCGCGCTGCTGGAGCGGCACGCGGGCGCGGAGCGTTGGGCGGCTGTTGGAGATGCTCCGAGTCTGATTGTACAATGTCAACCAGAACATCAGGTATTACTGGAAAATCAATTGAACTAGTGCGGATCACCAAAGAATCTTTGGCACAAGTATGGGCAGCACACGACCAGTCCATCGAATCTCAAATCCCTACAAGTTCTGAAGATAGGTGCGCATCTCCTTGAAGATATTTCCCCCACCGAGCGATCATCTCGGTGCCAAGCACCAAAGACTGCCCGGCCACAAATCTTGACGGTAAGATCTCAGCGGCCCTAAACGGCCAATAAGCCGGTAAAGCCATCAGGGTTGAGACTTGAGACCTCCACGGGCATCCAAGAGAGAACGTATACAAGCGCTTCTAGTATGTTTGAAGTGGCATTATTGAGTGCAGTGTCCACTGATTAAGCCCTACTAATATACCCTTAGGCTAACGAACAACTACGTGAACACGTACTACGCCGGTCGTCGTCGTTTGCCGATCACGGGGCGACGGCGACGGCGGAGACCATGCTGTCGACGCCGCAGACGTTGCGGCCGCGGCAGAGCTTGTAGTACCCGCCCTCCCCCCACTGCGTCCCCCACGAGTTCTTGATGAGCCAGTAGGGCCGGTAGCCGAGCCGCAGCGCCGAGAAGCCGCGCGCGCCGTAGCCGACGAGGAGCACGCCGTGGTTCACCAGCGCCCGCGGGCAGATGAGCGGGCAGGACACGCCGCCCACGTACGTCTGCATGAACGCCGCGTTCAGGCCCACCGCCAGCGGCCCTCCGCGGACGAGCGCCGCCCGCATCTGGTCCTCGTCGAGGGGCACGGCGGTGAAGTTGGCGACGCGGACGGCCACCTTGCTCCTGTCGAACCGGCACGGCCCCTGCGCCCCCGTGGATGGGTACGCCGCCTGCTCCATCAGCCCGCCGGAGCTCATCAGGTACTTGTACGCGTTCGTCATCAGCCCGCCGGAGCAGCCGCTGTTGCACTCGCTCTTCGCCACCGCGTCGCACTTGCAAATTTCCACGAGCAGACCACCAGTCAGATTATGTAAGCATATGAATTAGGAGGGCAATTGAATTGAATTGAGTTGATGATGCCACACCGTGTGGTCGCAGTCGACCAGCTGCTGCTCGCTGAGGTTGAGGAGCTTCCCCGTGGCGACGAAGTTGGCGCCCTCCACGGCGCCGGTCGTGCTGAACGCCCAGCACGAGCCGCACACGCCCTGCATCTTGACATCGGTGACGGCGCCCTTATCGCGCCAGTCGAAGCTGGCGGGCAGCGCGGCGACCTCCTCCTCCGTGGCCGGCGCCGCGGCTGGCATCCCCCGCACGCTGCGCAGGACGTCGCCGGCGCCGACGAGGCCGGTGAGGCGCGCCTCGAACTCCTCCCGGGTGAGGTCGGAGAAGGGCGTGACGCCGTGGCGCGCGCCCGGGTCGAGCGCCTGGTGGGCGGCGGCGCGGGCCACGTTGGCCGCGAACACGCGCAGCCGGCGCGCGTACTCTTCGGGGCCCGAGTACTCCTTGCCGTGCCGCCGCACGAACGCCGCGAACTGCGCCTCCGGGAGCAGACCGGGACGTCCGGCGCCGTGGCCGCCGTCCGTCACCTGCCGGATGACGTCTTCGGCGGACACGCCGGCGTGGCGCCGTGGCGGCGCCACGTTGACGAGCGCTAGAAGGAGGAGGACGACGAGCCGGGCAGCCATGGTACGTATGGAAACCTTGCTCGGTAGTGGGTCCTGCACCGGAGGCGCCGTCAAAATATAGGCGATGAGGAGCACTGCGAGGTGGCAGCCATGCAGGAGGAAGGGGAGGACGCATGTCCCTCATCCAAACGGCGGTGCGGGTGCGCGTGGCCGTGGCGGCACACGTATGTCAGTCGGTGCCCGTGTTCTCATCTCCCGACCAGCTGTTCTTGACTGCCCAGCGTCTTACTCTGAGTTGTGACGTCATCAGTCAATCTCCTTTTTTTTATATTTAAAGATCAAATTATGATACCGGATGCCGTGGTGATTCGCAGAAGTTCATCAAGCCAAAAATACTCTGGTTCATGCATGAAATATACTCCCTGTTCCTAAATACAAGTCTTTCTAGAGATTTCCCTATGGACTACATACGAATGTATATAGACGTAGTTTATAGTGTGTAGTCTCTTATTGAAATCTTTAAAAGACTTATATTTAGAAACGGAGGAAGTATCTTACAAGCCCAGAAGTTGTGAAATGGTCTTTCTTTCATGACAGGAAGCTGGATACACAACTTGTTCTCAAGTCAAACCATGTAAACAGGCCAGTCCCATTTTCCATTCGATTTCGTCACTCGCGACACACTTTTTCCAGACTAAATACAACACATGGTACATTTCAGTTGATTCGATTTGGCTTCACCTAACAACAGAAGAGCTATCTTCTAGAGAACTTTGACAAAAGATAGACAACAAAGAAGCACAACAGAGCAAATAGGACAACATGGACAATATGATTGGAGCCCTGCTGGATGATGCTTTTGTTCATCCTTCGCATGTTATTCTTCACTCCAGCCTGAGCTTTCGTAAGGGTCAGTTGCTGTTCATAAACAGAGGGTACCAAAAAATCAGTGCACAGCCAAGAATAACCATTGTTAAGAAAGAGAAAAAGTTCTTTTTATTTCGAAGGTAATATTACTCAAATAAAACAATACAGATAGTCCATAAAGTAATTGTATCCCTTTTGCAAAAGGTAATATTTAACCATTAAAACAGTATAGATAGTCCATTCAAACAATATATGCACCAATTTGAACTTTGCTTGGTATGTTCAATTGCAGGCTTAGACATTTTAAACAAAAAAACTATTTTTGTAAATAATTCATTTCAAAGCAACAAAATCAATAGATAAACTGTATTTATTAGTAGTGTAGATCAAATGGATCTTCTACGTCATGTATACACAGTAATTGATTCAACGGAATATTCTCTAGCACACATAGATGTACATCTAAAAATGGTATATAAATGGTAGGAAAGCACAAGTGCACATGGAAAACGATAAACATGTTATAACCATTCAGGAAAAAAAACATAAATAACCAAGGATTCCACAAAAGAATCATGATAGAACAGCAACAATACCAGTTGGTTGAGGAAATCATTCTGGAACTTGGCCTCGGAGTTTATCTCTTGGGCGACCTGGAAAAGTGACCACGTCAAACAACAAATAAGTTTCTGAAGTGTGAAAAAACCCAGCTCAACAGCTTATTAACTAGAACAAAAAATTGATCAGAACATGGCAGTTCTCTATCATCAAAGTACTAAATCCATTGCTTGTTCAAAGTTGAAATTGTATGAATTAAAAACCTAGACGTAATATCATCTCAATGCTTGCAAGATTAATTTTATGGGAACAAAAGTAGCAGTAATGATGTCAACCAGCCATCGACAAATTCACACCAACTCATAAGACTGTTTATAGGCCTAAAACCAGAAAACCGATGGAGTTAATTCCATGCGAAGGTTAACACGTGGCAGTATATCAGAGAAGGTATGGATCAATGAGCATCCCACAAGAAGTTTAACCATAAACAATAATAATAGACTAGGGAGGTGACGATGAGAAACAAAGGAGTAGATATGGGTCTGTTTGGTTTGCTGCCAACACTAGCCCTGCCAAAAATTGGCTACCTATTAAATTTTGGTTGCCAATGGGTGCACCCCTTCATCTCACAGATTTTTGCCAAATAGTTGGCCAAATGAGGGTGAGGAATTCCTTGGCCAAAAAATTGGCAAGCCAACATTTGGTAAGGCTAGTGTTGGCATTAACCAAACACACCCATAATAAGACAGATGGAATGCCGCAAAGAAAGGTATGACGCGTATGAAGGCAGTGTCTTAAGATGTACTGGGCCCATGATGATTGAGCAAGAGACTTAAAGTGGGTATGAACTTAATCAAACCAGGTTATACATTGCATTTCCATACAACCTGAATCCATTAACATCAGACCAACTATGAAATTTCTTGCCGTGAGACTGATATAAACAATATTTGGTACCAATTCCTCGCTAAATAAATAAACTACTTGCATATGGTGTCGACTCATACAATCAATCTCCCGTACTAATCTGAGATGGTTCTAATCTAATTGACATCTACTCCGAGTTCATCTTGGTTTAAAGACGAATAAGATCATCTTAAACGAACTCCTACAGGCCTCACAGCCACCAAGAACTAAATCATGGATAGAATTACGGTAAAATAAATAAATTAAGAAGCACGAAATATGACTTGGAACGTTAAATAAAACATCTGCAACGCATGCTTAACCGCACACACAACATAAGTTTCTAACGTCAAAATTGCGGTAATAAGACCTCAACTGAGCATGCCTAACAGAAACCATGAACCAGCTTTAGAACAAAGGAGATGGAAGTCTTACGCCTTTCAACATGCGAACCCTCGAGTGCAGCCCATCGATCTCCTCGTCAAGATCGCCATGCACCGGGTCGATCCGCAGCTGGATCTCGTCCGAGCTCGGCGCGTTCCTGCGATCCCCGAAATTCGTCAAGGGCTCTGAACTAAATTCGCGGGGGAAATAGATCGATTCGAACAGCAGAGGGTGCGAATTGGGCCAGATGATATCGGGGATCGGACGGGGCGTACCTGGATCGAAGCGGCCCGGAGCCGTACATCGGGTTGGCCATCGAGCGCGGGGATGGAGCAGGAGACGCCCGGCTCGTTCGCACGCGAGTTCAGGCGGGCCTAGTCTGGGTTCAGGAAGGATGGGGTGGTGGCGCACGGGAGGTACGGGGGCGGAGAACGGCGACGGCACGGCGGGTGGAGAGCGGAGGGGAGGGTGGGAGAGATGACGCTGCGGCGGACAGGGGAGGGGATGAGATCAATGGGACGAGACAGCAGGCTGACGGGGTTGGACAAGGAGGTTAATCAGTTTTCTTCCGCGACACCTCATCGCGATTGTTTCAGCCGCTTGATCCGCCGCTGGGGAGATCTGGAGCGTCCAATGAGGGGTGGTGCTATTCCATGGTTTAGCCACAACTTTCCTCCGTTTTCCTTTCATCTTTCGTAGAAGGAAAACGCCTAATGACAAGTAGACGCACGCCTCGCGGCCAATGAAAACATCATATCCTGTCGAAAGTTGGTTTTAATGAGATATGTTCTAACGTCAAAGGGTCTACGAGTTTTTCATCGTCAGTGAAGTTGGGGCAACGACGTTGATTGAAATAATCGTTCCTCGTTTTTTCACTGTGTTGATGTACATTCTTGGCGTGATATGGGTGAGTCAAAAGATAGTAGTGTTTGCTCACAGTGTCATGCAGAGCGATAGCGTTATAATCCCATCTCCGTCGATGAAGCTCAGCCAGATACGACTCCGTCGAGGAACTTATGAGATTTGTCTTCCTCTTCTTGTTCTGGTCAGAGTAAGGATTATCTTCTGCCCCTTCTTGGTGCCGGCTTCTCCGGGATGACGATATACCCAGTTCGCGTTTATCGGCATCTTCTGGTTTACATCGATAACTTCCTGACTACTGGATTGCTCTGGTGAGGCGGTGACCTAGAGGAAAAATAAGCTTTGCTCAAGACGCATCATTGGATGCAGAACAAAGACTACACTGGTTTTTTAAAGGACTTGCATGTGGATTCTTATTCATGTAATGAAGCTCTTATAAGGATTAGTTTATTTAATATATGGTCTTCGACCTTTTAAAAGAATGCTTTGATCCATGATGGACAAAGGGTAAAGCACCATTCCAACTATTCGACCAATGCATAACTCCTCCGTACAACTTTTTGTCTGAAAATATGTACCTAGATTTTCTTGCCCATGTAATTTCATCAAATAAAAAAGTGTCATTTTTAGTATCCAAAAGGTTTCATTTGTTTTTTACATCAAAATACTATTTATTTCAAGGTGATCATCATAATATCTTTTACAAGAATATCAAGAATGTCTATGGGTGGATCTTCCATTCACCCCGCACACACCTTACTTTTAGCAAGTTTGGCTAAATCATGGGCAACACAATTTGTATCTCTAGGAGCATGCTCGAAAAAAATATGTAGAAAATCACACGCAGGGTGATATATATCATCAAAAACTGTAGCCGATGGACCGAAAGAGCAACCTTCATTCTTGATTGTCTCCATCACCTTGATGTTGTCAGAGTTCACCTCTAAGCGTTTACACCCAACTGTAGTTGCCAAATTGAGACCAAACCATAAGGCCAGTGCCTTGGCCATAAGTGCATCTCCATACAAATCAACTCCCCCATTTCCCGCCGCGAAAAATCTGTCATTTGAGTCTCTAATGACAGCGCCATACGCGCCCTTGAGTAAGTCTGGGTCGATAGCCCCATCCAGGTTTAGCTTCACATAGTTGCTCCTTGGTCTTTCCCAGCCATGTCGCTTGATCGTTGCCTTTGCATCACTCGCCATAATATAGTTAGCAATCAAAGCTTTGATTGTCATCCATGCATCAAAGCTCCGATTGCCATTGGTATGAACTTATATTTCCTTTGTGGTTTGGGTAGTTGTTATCTAGCTTCCCCGGGCTTACTGGCAGACAACACAATGGTGATGTCATTAGTCTAAGTTCAAATCGCACCTCTCAAGTTTCTCTTGTAACGCAATGAGAGGATGGCTTCTAATTCCCCTCAATTCTCATCTTTTGTCATCCATGTCCAAGCACTTATCAAATTAACCCACATGGCGATCAATCTCCTTTCTCGCCCTAACTTTCTCACACACCTCTAGCACGGGTGCAAATGCGATTATTTATTATCGACCAATGTGCGATACATGCTGCTACTCTGTCTTCCTAATAAGAGAGATTTGTGCAGTACATGAGGGCCTCCACAAACCTGCTCAACATGATGGCATAAATTGACAAAGGAACAAAACAAAAATACATGTGATATAGTATTTTGTTGCATTGGCACAAGAGGCTATTCTAACCTTTTCTAAATATCCAGGGTAATGGACTCGTAAAGTCATATATCTTCTGGGTTGTGGTAGTCAACCTAGATGACTCATCATACATGTGTCAATTGTGGGTTGGCCAGTTTTTCTCTTGTTTCAATCCTTTATGGCCCCAATCTTCTCCTCAAAGGTCAAAGGAACGGCTTGATAAATTGTCTCGCAAGAGGTGAATGTCCAATGATACTAGTTTCTCATCTGCTGGATAGTGCAACTTCCCAATACCATTGTGGTTAGTCAAATTTGTGTAGGATACACTACGGTTTGTGTTCTATAATTTCTTCACCACGTCATCTGTGAATCGCCGAGATACAGAAGTTTAAATTTGAGACGATAGCCTCGGGTAAGCCTGATATAACTTTTAGTTCTACCACATGTTGTTTTTCTTTTTTGTGTCAGTCTGTTCGATCTAATGTACTTTGCTTGGTTGAATCAATAAATGGAATAGTTTTATAGGGATGGCCCTGCCATGTATGGTATGTCGGGGGTGTAAATGGGACAAGCCGATGAGGACATTTTTACTACAACTACACCCACAAGCCATAGAGTCACACCTACTCAAGTAATAAAAAGACAAGGACGATTCATTAGAGCTCACAAACATTAACTTAATATCAAGTACTTTTGTTCCTAGGAATTTTGGCTAATGTTGACGAGAATGTGATACTATCCAAATCAAGTATGTTTTTATTACCAAGGAATGAATGGCCTAGCGTGTGCGAGAGAGACAAGCATTGGAGCAAGAGTAGGCATGGAGATGGCAGCAAGCATGCGTAGAAGAAAGATGGTGTTTTAAGTGAAGATTTTAAGACTTTGAGTCTTCCATAACGATGTATGTATCCATGTGCCTATACAAGATACACTTCATAATTTTGTCGATAATCATTCATAGGTGTTGCACCACCTCACTTTTGGGGCAGGCCTTCGTAATTTTAAAATACACGATAACAAGCAGTTGAGTCCGTATAAGTGGAGTAAACCGACGTAGGTTATAAGCCCCCTCCCCCCGACTATCCGAGTTTCTCCTCTATTATTTTTCCATAAGCCCTTAGGGAATCATTTTGACTTGAATTTTGTTTATTTAAAAGTTAGGCATTGTTGCAACTTCATGTAAAATGATGTGTCAAACGAAAGCGGCGAATCGTCTGCAAAAACTCCAACTTAATCAATCCTTCATTTGTATTCGTGGCCAGGCTTACTGAGATTCCTCCTTAACCGATAATGTCTAAGAGATTGGTGTAGTGATACATAAGGCACACCATCTAGTGTTCGGTGTAGTCGGATGTCAAGTCAGTTTCCTGACCAAACCGGAGAGCTACCTATGACAATCCAATGTGACAAATGCTACTAGAAACTACGATTTTACCTAGAACCATATACCCTAGATGAAACCCAAAAATCATGTAGGTAAAGGCTTTACATAAACGGAAAAGGTTCATTTACCTATGGCGCAAATGGCAGGATCTTGTGAAACATTCTTTACCTAGGGGAGAAACACAAGGAAAGAATTATGGGGCCCTTTCGAATTGTGCTATGCGAGAACTTTCTTTATAGTTCGTTCCCTACCAGATGTTTGAACAATACCATAGGGACACATCACATTCATATATTCCATATACATGTATACAATTCGAACTAAAATTGCTATCTTCCATATTTCAAATAACTAAATTCCGAGCCATAATTCAAATTTATAAATTGTAGTTAGAATCCTCGTACACATTAGATTCATGACCAATGAACACATACATCAAATTATTTAGAGTTAGAATTAAAAAAGTAAAGCTATAGCTAGCAGAACACCTAAACAGGATCGAGTATCCAAATATCCCTGCAATACATGCATGCATGCAAAGAATGATAAATAAAAAGAATGAAATAAGAAATGTTTTGTGGACTAAGTTGCTAGCCTCATTCAGAATCGGTTTTCACCGTTCGCTTTGTATCGTCGAGGGCTTCTAGATCCCATTTGAATATGTTTCACAAACTGTGACGCCCCCGATTCAATTGTACACTAATCATACACGCAAATGTGTATGATCAAGATTAGGGACTCACGGGAAGATATCACAACACAACTCTAGACACAAATCAAAATAATACAAGCTTTATATTAAAGCCAGGGGCCTCGAGGGCTCGAATACATAGCTCGATACACAAGAGTCAGCGGAAGTAACAATATCTGAGTACAGACATTAGTTAAACAACACTGCCTTAAGAAGGCAAACACAAAAGCAACAATGATCGAAGAGGCAAGGCCTCCTGCCTGGGACCTCCTAACTACTCCTGGTCGTCGGCGGTCTTCACGTAGCAGTATCCTTCAGCGATGGCATCTGGCTCCAGGGATCCACCATCTGGTTGCATCAACCGAAAAGAAGAAAGAAGGGGGAAAAGGGGTAGCAAAGCAACCGTGAGTACTCATCCAAAGTACTCGCAAGCATCAGATCTATACTAAGTATGCATTGGTATCAAATGGAAGGTTTGTATCTGTGGACTGAACTGCAGAATGCCAGAATAGAGGGGGAAGGCCTAGCCTATCGAAGACTAGCATCTTCAAGCAGCTCCAAGCATCTTGCAGCATGTAGAAGAGTAAAGAATAGCAGTTTATATTTAACAAACATGTTGTAACATTAATGGCCAGAGATCCTTCCTCGACTCCCTGCGAGAAAGCAATCCCGGAGCCACATATCTCAAGTATCCATTTGTAGTTGTATAAGATCAGGATATAAGTCTGAACGTCTGTTACCGTGGACACGGCTATTAATAGATAATCTTCCCTGCAGGGGTGCACCATATTTTCCAACACGCTCGATCACGTTGGCCGGACACACCTTTCTGGGGTCAATGACCGGCCTCGGAAGATCAACACGTTGCAGCCCTACCTAGGCTCAGCAGAGAGGTCCCCGCCGGTCTACATCCTAAGCACTCCGGGGTCTGGGCCCATCACCCGATGCACTCCGGATCGTTGCGTACTGGGCGGGTCCAGGCTCCACCTCTACATGGATGGTGCCGGCCCAGCCGTGCCGCACTACTGAACTGGACGTCTGACAAAGCTTCGGCTGATAATGCGACACCAAGGCCCATAACTATTCTCACGTGGTGGTTGGTGCGTAAAGGCCAAAGGCCAACTCAGAACAAATACCCAAACCATAGTGTATTATTAGCTTGCGGAGACAAGCAGAGACTCACGATCGAAATGACCCTGTCGCCCCGTCTCATGGACTTACGACAAGGGCCTAGAATGCCCGGTCGTGCCACGTCATTATCTTGCGGGTGCTCTCCGGGCCAGCCTGACTTTCCCAAAGGTCTCAAGTAAAGTCAAGGTAATCGTGTGTCCAAACATCAAGGGGAAAACCCGAGGAATCACCCCCGGAGGATTCCACTCGATGTAATCATCAAGGTGAACATAAGAGGGACCACCCTCGAGGTTCACACTTGAGGTGTTGAACGACAGAGCCGTATCGGAAATGGTGAAAGAGGAAATCACCCTCGATGACTACGACCGAATAGCTACACTACAGAATTATCATCAGGAGTGCGTTATGAGGGATCACCCTCGGCACTCGATAGTAGCTCTGTAGAGTCGAGCAACTAAAGGGGCGTGATGTGATGTGAGGTGTCGGGCTCTGGTCGTCGATCACGTCGATCGAGGCGTCAATGATGAAGCAGGGGCAACTAGAACAAGTGGGGGTCACTGATGGATCACTAGCCAACCTATACTAAGCAGTTTAGGATAAGCAGGTAGGTAAAAAAAGCAGGTACAAAAGCAGGCTATGCATCAGAATAGGAGCAAACAATAACAGTAGCAAAATCTAATGCAAGCATGAGAGTATACAATGGGCGATATCGGGATGATCAAAGGGGGGGCTTGCTTGGTTGCTCAGACAAGAAGGAGGGTCGTCGTCGACGTAGACAATCACAGCGGCATCATCGGCCTCGGGGTCTACCGGAGAGAAGAGGGGGAAGAAATAGTAAATACACGCAAACATATGCACAACAAGACAATAAGCGGTGCTAGAGGTGATCTAACGTAGCGTTAGGCGATACTGGCGAAGAGGGAAAACATCCGGAAAAGTTTTCCTGGTTCCGAACGTCTGTCAAACAGATGAACCGGAGGGGAAAATTTACATGTTTGCTATGCTAGGGATGTGTGGCGGGTGAACAGACCGCTTATTCGGATTCGTCTCGCCGTTCTGAGCAACTTTCATGTAGAAAAGTTTTTCATCCAAGCTACGGTTTAGTTTATATGATTTTTCAAAGGTTTAAACTTTTTTTAAAATTATTATTAAATCTAAAATGGGGTTATTGCATCAGCATGACATCATCACGACGTCAGCGATCAACACTGACCGTTGACTGGTCAAACAGGGCAGTGGGGCCCATTTGTCATAGGCACATTTAACTAAACAGGTTTAATTAGACTAATATGCAATTAGGTAATTAAACATAACTAATTTGTGTTAATTAACTAGATTAATTAAATAAATAAATTATTTTTATTTTTATTTATACATATTCTTTTTGTTCTTTTTTTAACAGGGGCGAGCCCCACTTGTAAGTGGCCCAGGAGGCCACGCGGGTTAACGGGCGCAGGGGTTATGGGAGCTGCGGGCGTGGGCGCCCGTGCACCCGAACGGGGCAACAGGGAGCGCCGGCGGAGGCCGTAGCCCGGCGCGGCGGGGCGAGGCTCGCCGGCCGGTCGCGGCAGGTGGAGGCGAGCGCAGGGGGCGGTGGTAGCCGCGATGGTGCGGTCGGGCGCGGACGCGGGCACGAACTAGCGTCGCGCGGGGGGGCGCTGGGCGCGCAAGCGGACGAGGCGCCGGCGAGCACAGCCGTGGCAGGCGTGTGCGCCAGCGCGGTGGCGCTCGGGACGACGGAGAGAGAGGGGAGATGGAGAGAGAGGGGGGCGCTCACGGCCGTTGCCGAGTAGGGGGTCGGCGAGGCTCAACGGAGCCGACGAGGGAGAGATGAGGAGGCGAGGCGACGGCGAGCGGCGATGGGTGGCGGCGTCGGCCTTGGGGCGCCGTGGTTGTCGGAGGAGAGGCGGGGAGGCGACGGTGACGAGGCCGGCGCGTCGAGGGCGTGAGCCGCAGCAGCGGCGGGGCGGCACCGGGAACGGGCGACGGAAGCGCCGCGGGGTGGCGCGGGGTCGGGCCCCTCCCCGATCTAGAACGAGTCGAGTGGGGGTGCGCCGGGGAGGAAGGCGACACGTTCGACGAGGGGGCGGGTCTCCGAGCGGCGGCAGCGATTGACGGGGCCGGTCGGGGTTGCCCCGATCCGATCGAGAGGGTGGGAGAGAGAGGCAGGTTCGAGGGAGAGGGGATCGTGCGAGGGGAGTGGGGAGATATTTTCGGGCTAGGTCACGGTGAGGGAGTGGGGGGTTATGCAGGGGGCGAGGGGGCCGCGTGGGTCGGCCTGGGGGTTACCTGGGCCGAGGCGTAGTGAGGGACGGGGGCAGCTGGGCCAGTCGGCCCAGTGAAGGAGGGGGGACCTTTTCCTTTTCTTTTTTTTAAAATTTAACCTTTTAAATAACTGTTTTAAATAGATTAGGGCCTTGAACCACTTTGCAAAAATGTTGGCTCACCACCATAATTGGTTATGGAAAATTTGCCACACTTTGAACATTTTGGTTTTCTCGTTTGACAAATTTGAATTTTGGCTTTAAACTCGGTTTTGAATTTGAATTGTGATTTGGACCAAATGAAGATTAGCAATAGAAATGTGATGACATGGCATCGTTAGCATGGACTTACTATAGCATAATTATCCGAGCGTTACAATTCTCCTCCACTACAAGAAATCTCGTCCCGAGATTTAGGAGGTAGAAGGAAACAAAGCAGGGTATTCTTCACGCAAGCGATCCTCGCGTTCCCAAGTGGCTTTGTCTTCAAAGTGATGCGACCACTGGACCTTGAGGAACTTGATCGCCTTTTGACATGTGCGGCGTTCAACTTGGTCGAGAATGCGGACCGGATGCTCTTTATAGGAGAGGTCCTGTTGCAACTCGAGCACTTCATGATCCACTGCTCGGATTGGGTCTTTGAAGCAGCGGCGAAGTTGTGACACGTGGAACACATCATGAACCTGAGAAAGGTTCGACGGTAGTTCCAACTGGTATGCCACTTTTCCACGCCTTTCAAGAATAGTGAATGGACCAATATAGTGAGGAGCTAGCTTGCCCTTGATCGCGAAGCGGTGTGCACCCTTCATTGGTGTGACTCGAAGATAAGCCTTTTTGCCAGGTTGATAGATCATATCTTTGTGATGACGGTCATAATTATTCTTTTGACGTGATTGAGCAGTCTTAAGATTCTTGCGAATGACGCAGACTTGTTCTTCGGCGTGTTGGATAATATCTGGACCGAAGAGTGGACGTTCCCCTGTTTCTGACCACTTCAGAGGGGTTCGGCACTTTCGTCCATATAACACTTCAAAGGGGGCCATCTTCAGACTAGCTTGATAGCTATTGTTGTAAGAGAACTCAACATACGGGAGAGGTTCCTCCCATTTCTTGCCAAAGGAAATGACACAAGCTCGAAGCATGTCTTCGAGAACTTGATTGACGCGTTCAACTTATCCCTGAGACTGGGGGTGAAAAGCGGTGCTGAATGACAGATGAGTTCCCATAGCTTCTTGGAAACTTGCCCAGAATCTTGAAGTGAATAAGCTGCCATGGTCTGAGCTGATTACCAGCGGAATACCGTGAAGTGAAACAATTCTGGACATATAAAGAGTTGCCAGCTGACTAGCAGTGATCGTTTCTTTGACGGTCAGAAAGTGTGCAACTTTAGAAAGCCGGTCAATGACTACTAGAATAGCATCATTACCTTTTTGCGATTTAGGGAATCCAGTGACGAAGTCCATTTCAACATGGTCCCATTTCCATTCAGGAATAGAGATAGGTTGCAAAGTTCCAGCAGGCTTTTGATGCTCTGCTTTGATACGACGACAAACGTCACACTCAGCAACATAACGAGCAATGTCTTGCTTCATATCAGACCACCAGAATCTCTGATGAATGTCTTGGTACATCTTGGTGGTACCGGGATGAATAGACAAAGGTGTATCATGAGCTTCTTTCATAACCCTTGGAGTCAGATTCAGGTTTTCACTCGCACATGGCACCACTAGGCGGCCCTTGAAGTACAAGGCGCCATCATCGGCAATAGTGAAGAATGAGGGCTTTCCTTCTAAGAGATAGCGTTTAATCTTCTCGACTTCAGAGTCATAATGTTGAATAGTCTTGATATTGCCCACGAGATCTGGCATGACATCGAGGGTATTTAGAGAACCCTGAGGAACAACACGAAGATTCATCTTTTGAAACTCTGGGGGAGGGGGTGCAAGTGCACCAGGAGGAACAATATGGAGGTTCGGCTTTCTGAATTCTTCAACAAGCGAGGGGTGAACTTTTCGAACCTCGAGGTGATTACAATATGACTTGCGGCTCAGAGCATCAGCCATTACATTAGCCCTGCCTGGTGTATAGGAAATACCCAAGTCAAAATCTGCTACCATCTCCATCCATCTCTGCTGACGGAGGTTCAGGTCTGGCTGAGTAAACAGATACTTCAAACTTTGGTGGTCGGTGAAGATCTCACAACGATTACCGAGAAGGTAATGTCGCCACTGTTTAGTGCATGTACGACAGCAGCAAGCTCGAGGTCATGAACTGGGTAGTTCTCTTCGTGAGGGCGCAATTGACGAGAGGCATAGGCAATCACTCTGCGCTCTTGCATTAGGACACAGCCTAATCCTTGTCGTGAAGCGTCGCAGTAAATGACGAAAGTCCTTCTTAGTATCTGGCGGAGCAAGCACTGGGGCAGAAGTCAGCTTGTCTTTGAGTGCTTGGAAACTTTCCTGACACTTTTCTGTCCAATCAAACTTGACGCCTTTGTGAAGCAGACCAGTCAGGGGCTTGGCAATTTTGGAGAAGTTCTCGACAAATCGACGGCAATAGCTGGCGAGTCCGAGAAAACTTCTGACTTGTTTGACATTCTTCGGAGGAGTCCAATCGAGAATTACCTGAACTCGCTCTGGGTTGACGGCAATACCATCCTTGGAGATGACATGCCCAAGGTAGGTCACCTCAGGAAGCCAGAATTCACATTTAGAATACTTTGGATAGAGTTGATGTTCTCGAAGCTTTTCCAGAACAAGTCGAAGGTGTTCAGCATGTTCTTCTTTGTTCTTGGAGTATACAAGGATATCATCCAGATAAACCACGACGAACTTGTCGAGGTATTCCATGAATATATAGTTCATCAGACGAGAGAATGTCGCTGGAGCATTGGTCAAGCCGAAAGACATGACGGTGTACTCGTATGAACCATAGCGAGTCACGAAAGCAGTCTTCGGAATATCCTCTTCACGAACCCGAATTTGGTGGTAACGCAACCTCAAATCAAGTTTAGAGAATACTAAGGAACCAACAAGTTGATCATACAGATCGTTGATTCTGGGAAGCGGGTACTTGTTCTGAATTGTTGCCTGGTTGATAGGTCGGTAATCTTGGACCAAAAACGATTAGTTCCATCCTTCTTCTTGACAAAGAGAGAAGGTGCTCCCCAAGCAGATGAACTTGGACGAATGAATCCCTTGTGAAGAGATTTGTCGATTTCCTCCTTAAGTTCAAGGAGTTCATGTGGCGACATCTTGTAGGGTCGCTTGGTAATAGGAGTTGTGCCCGGTTTCAAGTCTATGACGAATTCGACAGCTCTAGCAGGGGGTATTCCTGGAAGTTCTTCTGGGAAGACATCTTTGAAATCACGAACAACTGGGATGTTCTCTATGCCCTCAAGAGGTGAAGCATTTAATGCATTCAGAACATATATCTGATTCTCGGCATCCTGAGCTGCTCGGGCTGAGTATTGGACTGTTTGGCCAGAAGGGTGAGTGAGATGGACTGTCTTGGTAGCACAGTCGATCTTAGCACTATGGGTTGTCAACCAGTCCATACCAAGAATGATGTCTATGTTGGACGGTCCGAGTACAATGAGAGAAGTCGGAAAAAGTAGACCTCCAATATCGATTTGGTTGCACGGGCATAACATTATGGTCTGCCACTTGGATCCCGGAGATTGAATCGCTAAAGGACTTGGTAATTTTTCCCTATATAACTCATGTGACTGAGCAAATTGTTGGGACACAAAAGCATGCGATGCTCCTGAATCAAAGAGAACGGAAGCTGGCACTGAATTAACGAGAAGGGTACCCATCACGGTTTTTGGTGACTCACGAGCTTCTTCAATTTTAACATGGGTGACTTGACCACCACTCATAGCAGGCAGTCTGGCACTACAATTTCTGATAGGGTGGTTTCGACGGCCCTTCCCATGTCCAACAAGAGGATGTGAAGCATTTTGGGGTTGACCCTGGCGGTAGTTGATAGCAAGGTGCCCTGGCTGTCCACACTTGCGGCATAAACCATCATTATGTGGAGGAGCTACAACATTGGACTGTCCACCCTGAATCGTTGGTTGTCTCGGCGGCGGAGGCAGACGAGGTGCAACATAAGACGGCCTTGGTGTTGGAGCAGGTCGGTAATGAACATTGTGTGGGATCCAGACTCGACGTTTCTGAGCAGGCTGACTCGAGGATGGGCCAACATCTCGAGTACGCTTGAGCGACTCTTGGTACTCAGTAAGACCAGTTTCAGTTCGGAAAGCTTGGCTGACAAGCGTCGCAAAGTCTGCACAATCATGAGCAACAAGTGCGAGCTTTATATCGGGATGCAGTCCTTCACGAAATTTCTCCTGCTTGCGAGCATCAGTGCAGACGTCATCCGCAGCATAGCGAGATAATTCAAGGAATTTCCTCTGATATTCATCCACAGTCATTGAGCCTTGTGAGAGTTTGCGGAACTCCTTCTTCTTCTGGTCCATCAGACCTTGAGGAATGTGCCGTGCACGGAAGGCTAACTGAAATTCCTGCCAAGTGGTTACAGTCTCTGCAGGCAGCATACCCTTGTGGCTTTCCCACCATTGAGCAGCTGGACCCTTCAAGTGGAATGTCGCAAAGGTGACGTAACTGGCAGGGGCAACATTAGCTGACTCCATCTCAAACAGGATGTCACGAAGCCAATCATCAGCATCCATAGGATTGGTGGAGTTGCGGAAAATGGACGGGTTGAGGCGCACGAATTCTTGCAGTGTTATTGGGGCAGGCTGTTGATGAGCATTCTGGTTTGGAAACTGAGCCATTACTCCAGTCATAAACTGACGATTCAGCTCAAACTGTTGCATCATTGCGGCCATATAGGGTGGAGGTGGAGGATCGTCAGCCATCCTGCTAAAACATCAGGAAGCAATTTAACAGGGGGTGGAGCAGGTGTATGGAGTCATTCATGATGTAACTTGAACAATGAGCAAAGGCGCAGTATGTACAAAGCAGTAGTCATTAAAGACTTACAGTATACATATACAGAGCCAATTACACGTTGTTAGTAGGAGTTCGGACAAGAGAATCATCCTAGACATACTAGGCGGCACACATGCACGCGATGGAAGGATACAACAATGAGACATAGCAAAGGCTACATCATCGTCGGAGAAAACCAGTAGAGCGAGGAATCTGCAGGGGACGATGCAGGGTGCCCTCGATATGAAGGATTTCTGCGGCCCGTGGACAAAGTGAAGCAGATCCTGGCTCCGAATTCAAGAAAGGCATGATACAAATCTCCGGGTGGATGTGATCACGAGAACCTAGGGTAGAGTTAGCAAAACCATTTAACCCGAATAGAAGAGAGATCAGAGTCCCAGAGTATAGGACGAGGAGTAAAAGATCCTAATACCACCCAATGGCGACGTGGGCCCGTAAGCCACACAGCCATGTTAGTAAAACCGTTTTTCAAAACTAGACTCAACTTCGGCCAAGGAGTTGGAAAGGGGGATCCTACAGGCAGTCGGCTCTGATACCAACTTGTGACGCCCCCGATTCAATCGTACACTAATCATACACGCAAATGTGTACGATCAAGATCAGGGACTCACGGGAAGATATCACAACACAACTCTAGACACAAATAAAATAATACAAGCTTTATATTACAAGCCAGGGGCCTCGAGGGCTCGAATACATAGCTCGATACACAAGAGTCAGCGGAAGCAACAATATCTGAGTACAGACATAAGTTAAACAAGGATGCCTTAAGAAGGCTAGCACAAAAGCAACACGATCGAAGAGGCAAGGCCTCCTGCCTGGGACCTCCTAACTACTCCTGGTCGTCGGCGGTCTCCATGTAGTAGTATCCATCAGCGGTGGCATCTGGCTCTTGGGATCCACCATCTGGTTGCATCAACCGGAAAGAAGAAAGAAGGGGGAAAAGGGGTAGCAAAGCAACCGTGAGTACTCATCCAAAGTACTCGCAAGCATCAGATCTATACTAAGTATGCATTGGTATCAAATGGAAGGTTTGTATCTGTGGACTGAACTGCAGAATGCCAGAATAGAGGGGGAAGGCCTAGCCTATCGAAGACTAGCATCTTCAAGCAGCTCCAAGCATCTTGCAGCATGTAGAAGAGTAAAGAATATCAGTTTATATTTAACAAACATGTTGTAACATTAATGGCCAGAGATCCTTCCTCGACTCCCTGCGAGAAAGCAATCACGGAGCCACATATCTCAAGTATCCATTTGTAGTTGTATAAGATCAGGATATAAGTTTGAACGCCCGTTACCGTGGACACGACTATTAATAGATAATCTTCCCTGCAGGGGTGCACCACGTTTTCCAACACGCTCGATCACGTTGGCCGGACACACCTTTCTGGGGTCAATGCCCGGCCTCAGAAGATCAACACGTCGCAGCCCTACCTAGGCTCAGCAGAGAGGTCCCCGCCGGTCTACATCCTAAGCACTCCGGGGTCTGGGCCCATCGCCCGATGCACTCCGGATCGTTGCGTACAGGGCGGGTCCAGGCTCCACCTCTACATGGATGGTGCCGGCCCAGCCGTGCCGCACTGCTCAACTGGACGTCTGACAAAGCTTCGGCTGATAATGCGACACCGAGGCCCATAACTATTCTCACGTGGTGGTTGGTGCGTAAAGGCCAAAGGCCAACTCAGAACAAATACCCAAACCATAGTGTATTATTAGCTTGCGGAGACGAGCAGAGACTCACGATCGAAGTGACCCCGTCGCCCCGTCTCATGGACTTACGACAAGGGCCTAGAATGCCCGGCCGTGCGACGTCATTATCTTGCGGGTGCTCTCCGGGCCCACCCGACTTTCCCAAAGGTCTCAAGTAAAGTCAAGGTAACCGTGTGTCCAAACATCAAGGGGAAAACCCGAGGAATCACCCCCGGAGGATTCCACTCGATGTAATCATCAAGGTGAACATAAGAGGGACCACCCTCGAGGTTCACACTTGAGGTGTTGAACGACTGAGTCGTATCGGGAATGGTGAAAGAGGAAATCACCCTCGATGACCACGACCGAATAGCTACACTACAGAGATTATCATCAGGAGTGCTGTATGAGGGATCACCCTCGGCACTCGAAGTAGCTCTGCAGAGTCGAGCAACAAAAGGGGCGTGATGTGATGTGAGTGTCGGGCTCTGGTCGTCGATCATGTCGATCGAGGCGTCAATGATGAAGCATGGGCAACAAGGACAAGTGGGGGTCACTCATGGATCACTAGCCAACATATACTAAGCAGTTTAGGATAAGCAGGTAGGTAACAAAAGCAGGTACAAAAGCAGGCTATGCATCAGAATAGGAGCAAACAATAACAGTAGCAAAATCTAATGCAAGCATGAGAGTATAGAATGGGCGATATCGGGATGATCAAAGGGGGGGCTTGCCTGGTTTCTCAGACAAGAAGGAGGGTCATCGTCGAAGTAGACGATCACAACGGCAGCATCGGCCTCGGGGTCTATCGGAGAGAAGAGGGAGAAGAAACAGTAAATACACGCAAACATATGCATAACAAGACAATAAGCGGGGCTAGAGGTGTTCTAACGCAGCGCTAGGTGGTACTGGTGAACGGGGGAACATCCGGGAAAGTTTTCCCGGTTCCGGACGTGTGTCAGACAAATGAACCGGAGGGGAAAGTTGCATGTTTGCTATGCTAGGGATGTGTGGCGGGCGAACAGACCGCGTATTTGAATTCGTCTCGCCGTTCTGAGCAACTTTCATGTAGAAAAGTTTTTCATCCGAGCTACGGTTTAGTTTA
Source organism: Triticum aestivum (assembly GCF_018294505.1). NCBI lineage: Eukaryota > Viridiplantae > Streptophyta > Magnoliopsida > Poales > Poaceae > Triticum > Triticum aestivum. Next base: position 218,490,418 of record NC_057798.1, on the reverse strand, counting down.
TATGATTTTTCAAAGGTTTAAACTTTTTCTGAAATTATTATTAAATCTAAAATGGGGTTATTGCATCAGCATGACATCATCATGACGTCGGAACTGGTCAAACAGGGCAGTGGGTCCTGTTTGTCATAGGCACATTTAACTAAACAAGTTTAATTAGACTAATATGCAATTAGGTTAATTAAACATAATTAATTTGTGTTAAATAACAGGATTAATTAATTAATTAAATTATTTTTATTTTTATTTATACATATTCTTTTTGTTCTTTTTTTAACAGGGGCGAGCCCCACTTGTAAGTGGCCCAGGAGGCCGCGCGGGTTAACGGGCGCAGGGGTTACGGGAGCTGCGGGCGTGGGCGCCCGTGCACCCAAACAGGGCAACAGGGAGCGCCGGCGGAGGCGGTAGCCCGGCGCGGCGGGGCGAGGCTCGTCGGCCGGCCGCGGCAGGTGGAGGCGAGCGCAGGGGCGGCGGTAGCCACGACGGTGCGGTCGGGCGCGGACGCGGGCACGAACTGGTGTTGCGTGGGGCGGCGCTGGGCGCGCGAGCGGACGAGGTGCCGGCGAGCACAGCCGCGGTAGGCGTGTGCGCCAACGTGGTGGCGCTCGGGACGACGGAGAGAAAGAGGGGAGATGGAGAGAGAGGGAGGCGCTCATGGCCGTTGCCGAGTAGGGGGTCGGCGAGCTCGACGGAGCCGACGAGGAGAGATGGGGAGGCGAGGCAACGGCGAGCAGCGATGGGTGGCGGCGTCGGCCTCAGGGCACCGCGGTTGTCGGAGGAGAGGCGGGGAGGCGACGGTGACGAGGCCGGCGCGTCGAGGGCGTGAGCCGCAGCGGCGGCGGGCCGACACCGGGAACGGGCGACGGAAGCGCCGCGGGGTGGCACGGGGTCGGGCCCCTCCCCGATCTACAACCAGTCGAGTGGGGGTGCGCCGGGGAGGAAGGCAACACGTCCGACGAGGGGGCGGGTCTCCGAGCGGCGGCAGCGGTTGACGGGGCCGGTCGGGGTTGCCCCGATCCGATCGAGAGGGTGGGAGAGAGAGGCAGGTTCGAGGAAGAGGGGATCGTGCGAGGGGAGTGGGGAGATATTTTTGGGCTAGGTCACGGTGAGGGAGTGGGGGGTTATGCAGGGGGGCGAGGGGGCCGTGTGGGTCGGCCTGGGGGTTACCTGGGCCGAGGCCTAGTGAGGGACGGGGGCAGCTGGGCCAGTCGGCCTAGTGAAGGAGGGGGGACCTTTTCCTTTTCTTTTTTTAAAATTTAACCTTTAAATAACTGTTTTAAATATATTAGGGCCTTGAACCACTTTGCAAAAACGTTGGCTCACCACCATAATTGGTTATGGAAAGTTTGCCACACTTTGAACATTTTGGTTTTCTCGTTTGACAAATTTGAATTTTGGCTTTAAACTCAGTTTTGAATTTGAATCGTGATTTGGACCAAATGAAGATTAGCAACAGAAATGTGATGACATGGCATTGCTAGCATGGACTTACTGTAGCATAATTATGCGGGCGTTACACAAACCTCTTTTTGGACTCTAAAATTGCCACCGACGATTAATCAAGTTGTAATTGTATTGCGGAGCATGTGGCAACTCTGGTAATAATACACTGGCAGCTCCAAAGATCACTAGGCGGCAAGTTTTAACATGATTTCAAGCCATACAAATATGAGGGGCATAGTACCTAAGCTCTCGTCGAGACAAAGTCCACAATGAAAACGGAGCATAAATTGTATCAACGGTTTGAGAGATAAATCATTTTGAAAGTTTCAAAATAGCATTTATGACGTTGATGTCATTGACTCCTTTTTTCATGCCGTTGTGCGAGGAAACTAATGAGGATTCTACGCTCCCTATTAAATGTCCAGTTTTTTGGCTAGAAATTCGTCTTTCTCTAGGGTGCACTTCCTGGTTTACTAACCCATTTGTATTTGGGTCGTATTTTGACTATGATTTTAACTAATAAATAAGTTACACGTAGCAAAAATATTATTATTGAAAACTACAATTAAATATGAACCCAAGAATATAGTTTTTTATGACATGCGTTAACATTTTGCTAGTCAAATACGTGGACAAATTTTAAACCAAAATACGATGATGAGTAATAAACCGAGATGGAGATATATTACTCTTTATTGCTTTACTGTCAGTTGAGAGGCCAATAGACTATAGGTTAAATGATAGTTTCTGGTAATGGAAATGGTCGCAATATAAGGCTGCTAGTTTTACATCGTTGAAAGACGAAGAAGTGAACGACGACATACGAAAAAGGGTTCCCCGCTTTGTATTACAAAGCAACTAACTTAAATACAACCAACGATAGGTGCTGGGGCAAAAGCAGCACAGTCACGCCCAAAAGAAATGAAAGAGAAAACAAAAAAGAAACAAATGCGAACAATGATGGATCAACGAAAACGATGAAGACCCACAACCGCTGCGCCCACCGGAGAATTCCACCACACTCCGAGCACTCCAGACCGCCGCATACCAAGCAACACCTTCAAGAAGGACCGCGACGCCGACGACGCTGCTGAGGGAGTCCTGGATTAGGGGGTATCCGGACAGCCGGACTGTGTACGACGTTGATACGTCTCCAACGTATCTATAATTTTTGATTGCTCCATGCTATATTATCTACTGTTTCGGGCAATATTGGGCTTTATTTTCCACTTTTATATTATTTTTAGGACTAACCTATTAACCGGAGGCCCAGCCCATAATTGCTGTTTTAGCCTATTTCAGTGTTTCGAAGAAAAGGAATATCAAACGGAGTCCAAAAGACCTGAAACTCCACGGAACCTGTTTTTGGACCAGAAGAAGCCCATGGAGTACCGGAAGCTCACCAGGGGAGTCCCGGGCTGCCCACGAGGGTGGGGGCGTGCCCCCTACCTCGTGGCCAGCCCTGAAGACCACTGACGTACCTCCTGCACCCATATATACTCTCGTACCCTAAAACTTCTAGAACGGAGATTAGATCAGAAGTTCCGCCGCCGCAAGCCTCTGTAGCCACGAAAAACCAATCGGGGCCCTCTTCGGCACCCTGCCGAAGGGGGCCATCATCATCGGTGGCCATGGAGGAGTATCCCGGAGGGGTCTTCATCACCATGAAGGCCAAGGACCAGAAGGTGGAGGCCATGGAGGAAGAAGCACAAGGGGGAGAACCTCTCCTCCTCTCTTCCGGTGGTGCCGGAGTGCCATCGGGAGGGGAATCATCGCCACAGTGATCATCTTCATCAACATCACCATCATCATTACCATCCTCATCTATTTTACGCGGTCCACTCTCCCGCACCCCGCTGTAATCCCCTACTTGAACATGGTGCTTTATGCCACATATTATGATCCAATGATGTGTTGCCATCCTATGATGTTTTGAGTAGATATCTTTTGTCTTTGGGTTGATTGATGATCTAGATTGGTATGAGTTGTATGTTTTACTTTGGTGCTGTCCTATGGTGCCCTCTGTGTCGCGCAAGCGTGAGGGGTTCCCGCTGTAGGGTATTGCAATACGTTCATGATTCGCTTATAGTGGGTTGGTGAGTGAACAGAAGCACAAACCCGAGTAAGAGGGATTGTTGCGTATGGGAATAAAGAGGACTTGATGCTTTAATGCTATGGTTGGGTTTTACCTTAATGATCTTTAGTAGTTGCGGATGCTTGCTAGAGTTCCAATCATAAGTGCATATGATCCAAGTAGAGAAAGTATGTTAGCTTATGCCTCTCCCTCATACGAAATTGCAATGACGACTATCGATCTTGTTAACAATTGCTTAGGACAATTCCGCACACCGATCCACCATTATTCCACACTCGCTATTTATATTATTTAGTATTATATTCTAACTCTATGATAACATCACCTACTTTTATATTTTAGCTCTCCGATTTCATGCAAAGTTATCCTCTCCATACCCACAACGTAGTTTTATTTCTTGTTGCTAGTTGGAAGCAAACGTCCGGTACACGTAGAGTTGTATCAGTGGCAGATAGGGCTTGAGAGAATATTGATCCTACCTTTAGCTCCTTGTGGGTTCGACACTCCATACTTATCACTTCCACCTTTGGAAAGTGCTACAATGATTCCTTGCACTTGGGGATTATCAAGCTCTTTTCTGTCGCCGTTGCCGGGGAGCAATAGCGTGGGGTTGATATTCTCGTGTGTGCTTGTTTGCTTCCTTCACTAAGTAGATTTTGTTATTGCTTTCTGTTTTTGTTTAGTTGTGGGTGAAACATACAAAAAAAAATTAAAAAATAAAAATACAAAAAATTTATTACTTGCCTTTCATGCCTAAAAAGTTTTTCAAAAAGAGAAGTGATTGGAAGGTTTTGCATTGAAAAAGTGGGGGTCGACCTTGAGCACTTGTGCTCATGCTCACGGAAACAATGTAGAATTTTTCATGGAAGTTTCTCTGTAAATAATTATCCCCTTGTATATATTCCTTGTATTATAAAATAATATGCCAAGCTTTGGTTTTAGGATGATTAGATTGCTTGTTTGCTTTGTGCAAAACAAAAACAGAAACTTTTGCTGTAGTGAATAAATTTACATTTTTAACTGGGAAGTCAAATGGTTCTGATTCTTTTTGAAAATTATTTATGTACAAATTGTTAAAATTGTCAAATTTAGTTTATAATTTTAGGAGTTACAGAAGTTTGCCAAACTTCCAGATTACTACAGACTGTTCTGTTTTTAACAGATTCTGTTTTGCATGTGTTGTTTGCTTATTTCGATGAATCTATGAGTAGTATCGGAAGGTATGAACCATAGAGAAGTTGGAATACAGTATATTTAACATCAATACAAATAAAGAATGAGTTCATTACAGTACCTAAAGGTAGTGATTTGCTTTATTACACTAACGGATCTCACAAGTTTTTGTTAAAGTTTTGTGTGGATGAAGTGTCCGAAGGTCGAGGAGCTATCAATATGAGAAGAACAAAGAGAGGCAAGAGTTCAAGCTTGGGGATGACCAAGGCACCCCAAGTAAATATTCCAAGGATACTCAAGCATTTAAGCTTGGGGATGCCCCGGTTGGTATCCCATCTTTTCTTCTTCAACAAATATTGGTATACCTCGGTTTTTGTTTTGTTCACATGATTTGTGTCCTTTGTGTTTTTCCTTTTCTTCAAGAACCATGCTAGCATGAGATAGCCCTTCATTTATTTATAGAATACTTCATGTGCTTCACTTAAATCTTTTAAGTATGATCTTATAGAATTACTCTTTGTGCTTCACTTAAATCTTTTGAGTATGGTTTTATAGAATGCTTCATGTGCTTCACTTATACATTTTGAGCTTGGATATTGGTCAGTTGTAGAATGCTCCATGAACTTCACTTATACCTTTTGGAGTATGAATAATACTATCATTTAAAGTGGGTTTGGAAGAGTGTCAACTTTAGGAATTAGTGATCCCACTATTTTGGAGGATGTTGAATCTTAGTGTGATATTTATGAAAGTGGATTCGGAAGAGTGTCAACTTTAGCTAGTAATGATTCCACTATTTCGGAAGAGGTTCCAATTGAGTATGAGAACAAAGTTGCTATCCATGATACTACTGGAAATTATTATGAGGGAGGAATACATGCTTGTAGGAGTTGCAATAATATTAAGTTTCCTCTCTATGTGCTTAAAGTTTTGAAGTTATACTTGTTTTGCCTTCCTATGCTAGTTGATTCTTGTTCCATAAGTTGTGTGCTCACAAAATCCCTAGGCATAGGAAGTGTGTTAGATTTAAATATGCTAGTCATATTCTTCAAGATGCTCTCTTTGTGTTTCAATTCCTATCTTTAAAGTGAGCATCATTGAAATCATCATGCCTAGCTAAAAGGCATTAAAGAAAAGCGCTTGTTGGGAGACAACCCAATATTTACCCTTACTGTTTTTGTGTGTTTACATGATTAAGCTACTGTATTAGTCATGTTTTATATCTTTTGTTTCCATAAAGTGCCAAGTAAGACCTTTGGGAAGACTCGGGTGAGAGTTAATGTGATCTTGCTGTAAAAAACAGAAACTTTGCGCTCACGAGAATAGATGTAATGTTTTACAGAAGAGTGATTTTGAGTTGATTCTTTTTGAATAAGATTAATAGACAAATTCCTCACGTCCACCAATTTATTTCATAATTTTTGGAGTAGCATAAATATGGTTATTGTTCAGATCATTACAGACTGTTCTGTTTCTGACAGATTCTGTTTTCATTGCATAGTCTGCTTGTTTTCTAGTTTCTATGGCTTATATTTCTCAATATAATTTGTAGAAATGATATGGTAAAGTAGGCATAGTGTGAAAACAATTATGAACCTTGTCTTTGTCATTAGCAAAGTGAATGGTTTGCTCTTTATCATACTAATCTATCTCACGAAGTTTGGTTAAGTTTTGTGTGATTGAAGTTTTCAAGTTTTGGGTGAGATATCGATATGAGGAGAATAAGGAGTGGAAAGACCCTAAGCTTGGGGATGCCCAAGGCACCCCCAAGGCAATATTAAAGGAAGACTCAAGCTCCTAAGCTTGGGGATGCCCCGGAAGGCATCCCCTCTTTCGTCTTCAAAACTATCGGTATACCTTACTCGGAGCTATATTTTTATTCGTCACATGATATGTGTTTTGCTTGGAGCATCAATTTATTTTGCTAGTATTTGCTTGCTGTTATTTAGAATAATGTTTTGAATCTTTAGTTCCAATAAAAATGTCAAGGATAGCCTTTTACCATGCTTCTTTTGCAAGTATACATGTTGCTGTTTGAAAACAGAAAGTTTATCGCTGTTGCAAAAATTCTTTAGAAAAGTCAGAATGTGATAAAATGTTGAAACCTTTTGCATAATAAGCTCTGATAAATTTACTACAGTGGGAATTTTATTTAATAATTTTTGGAGCTAGGGAAGTATGATGAATCTTGCATTCTTTACAGACTATATTGTTTTGGCAGATTGCTGTTATGGTTGCATTGTTTGCATATGTTTGCTTGTTTAATGATTCTATTTGAGTATAGGAGTGTTAAATATGCAGAGGCATTTAGTGTGTAGTGTTGAGTAATAATTTTAGTAATTTGTTACAGTAGAAAATGATAAGGTTTTGCATTGGTTTATACTAACCTATCTCACGAGTTCTTGTTGAGTTTGGTGTGTATGAAGCTTTTAAGATTTAGGAAACGATGTATAAAAGGAATTAAGGAGACACAAAAGCTCAAGATTGGGGATGCCCAAGTCACCCCAAGACATTATTTCAAGAATTCTCAATCATCTAAGCTTGGGGATGCCCCGGTAGGCATCCCACCTTTTCTCTTCAACAACTATCGGTTAGTATCGGTTGAACCTAAGTTTTTGCTTCTTCACATGAGTTGTGCTATCCTTGCAATGTCATTTTATTTTGTTTTGCTTGCTGTTTGAATAAAATCATTGGATCTGAAATATTGAATGAAAAGAATCCTCCCATGGCTAGTTAGTAATTATTTGCCTACTCAGTGCCCTTCACTCAAATCTTTTGGAGTAGTTTGTCATTTACTCTTGTGCTTCACGTATATCCTATGAGTAAATGGGGGAATGAATTGAATGTCATAAATCTGAATTTTTATATGTTTCATATGCTTATAACATGGTTAGTGATGACTTCACACATAGAAAGTATGAGGCATAAAAGTTGTTGAGAGTTGGCAACAGTAGTTTTGGTCATCATTGCAATTAATAGGAAGTAATAAGGAAAGAGAGGTTCACATACAAATATATTATCTTGGACATATTTTATGATTGTGAAGCACTCATTAAGTATGACATGCTAAAAGAGTTGACGTTGGACAAGGAAGACAACGTAATGGTTTATGTTTTTCGACATCTCAGTTAAAGTATATTGTCATTGACCTTCCAAACATGTTGAACTTGCCTTTCTCCCCCATGCTAGCTAAATTCCTTGCACCAAGTAGAGATACTAATTGTGCTTCCAAATATCCTTAAACCCAGTTTTGCCATGAGAGTCCACCATACCTACCTATGGATTGAGTAAGATCCTTCAAGTAAGTTGTCATCGGTGCAAGCAATAAAAATTGCTCTCTAAATATGCATGACTTATTAGTGCAGAGAAAATAAGCTTTGTACGAACTTGTTGTGGAAGTAATAAAAGCGACAGACTGCATAATAAAGGTCCACATACAAGGGGCAATATAAAGTGACGTTCTTTTGTATTAAGATTTTGTGCATCAACCCTAAACATGCATGACAACCTCTGCTTGCCTCTGCAAAGGGCCTATCTTTACTTTATGTTTTTACTTTATGCTTGAGTCAAGGTGATCCTCATCTTTCCCTTTTTCATTTTATCCTTTGGCAAGCTCCTTGTGTTTGAAAGATCATGATATATATATCCAATTGGATGTAAGTTATCATGGGCTAATATTGTTGACATCACCTAAAGGTGAATACGTTGGGAGGTAACACAATAAGCCCCTATCTTTCTCGGTGTCCGGCTGAAACTCCATAACCACAAGTATTGCGTGGGTGTTAGCAATTGTAGAAGACTATATGATAGTTGAGTATGTGGACTTGCTGAAAATCTCTATTCTTGTCTCTTTCTGATGTTATGATAAATTGCAATTGCTTCAATGACTGAGATTATAGTTTGTTAGTTCTCAATGAAGTTTCTGAACCATGCTTGACATTGTGAATAGATTGTTACTTGATCATGAAAAGTTTTATGAGATAAGCTGCTATTATGACACATATTGATGCTAGAAAAAGTGATTGGAATTATCATTGATCAAACTTAAGCACTTACTAGCACTCCGCATCAAAAATTATCTTTTTATCATTTACCTACTCGAGGACAAGCAGGAATTAAGCTTGGGGATGCCTGATACGTCTCCAACGTATCTGTAATTTTTGATTGCTCCATGCTATATTATCTACTGTTTCGGGCAATATTGGGCTTTATTTTCCACTTTTATATTATTTTTGGGACTAACCTATTAACCGGAGGCCCAGCCCAAAATTGCTGTTTTTAGCCTATTTTAGTGTTTCGAAGAAAAGGAATATCAAACGGAGTCCAAAAGACCTGAAACTCCACGGAACCTGTTTTTGGACCAGAAGAAGCCCATGGAGTACTGGAAGCTCACCAGGGGAGTCCCGGGCTGCCCACGAGGGTGGGGGGCGCGCCCACCCCCCTGGAGCGCGCCCCTACCTCGTGGCCAGCCCGGAAGTCCACCGACGTACCTCCTGCACCCATATATACTCTCGTACCCTCAAACTTCCAGAACAGAGATTAGATCAGAAGTTCCGCCGCCGCAAGCCTCTATAGCCACGAAAAACCAATCAGGGCCCTCTCCGGCACCCTGCTGGAGGGGGCCATCATCATCGGTGGCCATGGAGGAGTATCCCGGAGGGGTCTTCATCACCATGAAGGCCAAGGACCAGAAGGTGGAGGCCATGGAGTAAGAAGCACAAGGGGGAGAACCTCTCCTCCTCTCTTCCGGTGGCGCCGGAGTGCCATCGGGAGGGGAATCATCGCCACGGTGATCGTCTTCATCAACATCACCATCATCATTACCATCCTCATCTCTTTTACGCGGTCCACTCTCCCGCACCCCGCTGTAATCCCCTACTTGAACATGGTGCTTTATGCCACATATTATGATCCAATGATGTGTTGCCATCCTATGATGTTTTGAGTAGATATCTTTTGTCTTGGGTTGATTGATGATCTAGATTGGTATGAGTTGTATGTTTTACTTGGTGCTGTCCTATGGTGCCCTCCGTGTCGCGCAAGCGTGAGGGATTCCCGCTGTAGGGTGTTGCAATACGTTCATGATTCGCTTATAGTGGGTTGGTGAGTGAACAGAAGCACAAACCCGAGTAAGAGGGATTGTTGCGTATGGGAATAAAGAGGACTTGATGCTTTAATGGTATGGTTGGGTTTTACCTTAATGATCTTTAGTAGTTGCGGATGCTTGCTAGAGTTCCAATCATAAGTGCATATGATCCAAGTAGAGAAAGTATGTTAGCTTATGCCTCTCCCTCATATGAAATTGCAATGACGACTATCAATCTTGTTAACAATTGCTTAGGACAATTCCGCACACCGATCCACCATTATTGCATACTCGCTACTTATATTATTTAGTATTATATTCTAACTTTATGATAACAGCACCTACTTTTATATTTTAGCTCTCCGATTACATGCAAAGTTATCCTCTCCATACCCACAACGTAGTTTTATTTCTTGTTGCTAGTTGGAAGCAAACGCCCGGTACACGTAGAGTCGTATCAGTGGCAGATAGGGCTTGAGAGAATATTGATCTTACCTTTAGCTCCTTGCGGGTTCGAAACTCCATACTTATCACTTCCACCTTTGGAAAGTGCTACGATGATTCCTTCCACTTGGGGATTATCAGACGTCCGAACTATTGAAGTGTGGAGATACAAGACTCAAGATTTCGGCCCGTGTTCGGATGGGACTTTCCTTGGCGTGGAAGACAAGCTTGGCGATCCGGATATTATATTTCCTTCCTTGTAACCGACTCCATGTAAACCCTATCCCTCTCCGGTGTCTATATAAACCGGAGAGGTTGGTCCTTAGAAGGCCGATCACAATTACATTCATACCATCATAGGCTAGCCCCTAGGGTTTAGCCTCTATGATCTCGTGGTAGATCTACTCTTGTACTACCCATATCATCAATATTAATCAAGCAGGAAGTAGGGTTTTACCTCCATCGAGAGGGCCCGAACCTGGGTAAACACCTGTGTCCTTTACTTCTTGTTACCATCAGCCTTGACGCACAGATCGGGACCCCCTACCCGAGATCCGCCGGTTTTGACACCGACATTGGTGCTTTCATTGAGAGTTCCTCTGTGACGTCGCCGTCAGGCTCGATGGCTCCTTCGATCGTCATCAACAACACTGTCCAGGGTAAGACTTTCCTCCCCGAACAGATCTTCGTGTTCGGCGGTCGTGCGCTGCGGGCCAATTCGCTGGGCCACCTGAGGCAGATCGATAGCTATGCCCCTGACCCTCAAATCGGGTTCGGAAACCTGAACCACACGGCAGATACCCGAGGAGACTTGATCTTCGGCGGACTCGGGCCAGCGCCAGAAGCGCCGAACAGTCACGATGAGCATGGCTTAGACCTGCTGTCAGACGTCACTTGGGATAACATCCCGGCAGAAGCCTGGGACCTGAATCCGGGGCAGGTTACATTGCCTAAGGACGGAGGGCTGGACCCCGCCCCACAGGCCGTACCCTCATCGGCGATGGGGCCGAACAAAGGCCGCACTTTTAAGAAAGCCCGTGACTCCGGGCCCCTGGACTTGTGTCCGGTTGTAGGCTCCGATCCGTGTGTCCCCGAGCCCGCCGATCTCGGTTGGGCTCCGGTGAGGGAGTTCACCTTGGCGGACATCTTTCAGCACTCGCCCTTTGGCGACGTACTAAACTTATTCAAAACCCTCTCTTTGACAGAGAATCTCGGGCCGAATTATGTCCAGCTCGAATGCGAAGCAGGCGACAAAGACATTCGTTGCCCACCCACCACCCACTTAATAGCCACGGTTGATGATTTAACCGATGTGCTGGACTTCGACTCTGAAGGCATCGACGGTATGGACGACGATGCAAGAGAAGACTCAGAATCTATGGGGTGCCGGATTCACGCCTCGCCACACGACATATACATGGTGGATACGCCCAAGGAAGGCAACAATGACAATCTGGAAGATAACACCCCTGGACAAAAACCAAAGCGACGGCACAGACACCGTTCCAAATCCGGCAATAGTAACAACATCAGCAAAAGCGCCAAAAGAATGGATACTCCGGTCAACCCCGATGGCAATAACGATCAAACAGAACCAGCAATGGAGCAGGACAAACCAGGTCACGCCGAACATAGTTAGGGTCATACGCCCAAAGAAAATGATCCAGAGGGACGAGTTCACAAATCCGGCCCAAGACAGGAAGATAGTCCGGACGATGATGCATTCATCGTTCCAGAAGAACGTGTGGAACGAGAGAACCTCCATAGAAAGGTTATGGCCACAGCGAGAAGTCTGAAGAAGCAGAAGCAACGACTTAAAGCCGCACAGGAAACGCTCAATCATAGATGGAACAAAGTGCTAGATGCTGAAGAAAGATATGGCGACGATCGCCATACAAAGAGCTACCCAAAACGCAAGCTACTGCTAGAATTCGACAACGAGGCCGTTCCACCGAAGAACAACACGACCAGAAGACCAGGAGTACCACCTCATAGCCGCAATAAATCAGCCGCCGAAGATGCCCACGATCTACGTGAGCACCTGGAGAAGAAAGCTGGCGCAGCTAGGTCCATCTATGGATCTAAAGGAGACACCCCGACGAGGGACTATGGCCGTTAAAACAATTATGAAAACCAAACACCAGTTCGGAATAAACACCGAACACAACAACAGCCGACGGCATGCCACAGCGCATCCAGATACAGAGGGGCTGCTCACCCCCTGTGCTTTACTGATGAAGTACTGGACCATAAATTCCCACAGGGCTTTAAACCTGTAAACATAGAGGCACACGACGGAACAACAGACCCAGGGGTCTGGATCGAGGACTTTATCCTCCACATACATATGGCTCGTGGAGATGACCTCCATGCCATCAAATACCTTCCCCTCAAACTAAAGGGACCGGCTCGGCACTGGTTGAAAAGCCTCCCCGAAAATTCAATCGGGAGCTGGGAAGAACTAGAGGACGCTTTCAGGGCCAATTTTCAAGGGACTTATGTCCGGCCTCCGGATGCTGACGATTTAAGTCACATAATATAACAACCCAGAGAGTCTGCCCGCAAGCTTTGGAACAGATTCCTCACTAAGAAGAATCAAATCGTTGACTGTCCGGATGCCGAAGCCTTAGCGGCATTCAAGCACAGCATCCGGGATGAGTGGCTCGCCAGACACCTCGGCCAAGAAAAGCCAAGGACAATGGCAGCCCTAACAAGTCTTATGACCCGCTTTTGTGCGGGAGAAGATAGCTGGCTCGCCCGTAAAGGCACCAGCGACCCCAGCACATCCGAAATAAGGGATGGCAATGGGAAGCCACGGCGTAATAAAAACAAATGCCAAAACAAGGAATAGAGCCCGGACAACATAACGGTTAATGCCGGATTCCGAGGCTCTTGACCTAACCAGCAAAATAAGGAACCTAAGGGCAGTAAAGAGGGACCGTCTGGTCTGAACAGAGTCTTGGACAGGCTATGCCAAATTCATGGCACCCCCGACAAACCTGCGAACCACACGCACAGAGAGTGCTGGGTCTTCAAGTAGGCCAGCAAACTAAACGCCGAACACAAGGGAAGGGAAACACCAAGTGAAGACGAGGATGAACCTCGCCAACCGAACACTGGGGGACAGAAAACATTCCCGCCAGAGGTTAAAACAGTGAACATGATCCACGCGACTCGTACATCCTTGGGAACGCACGAACGCGCCCATAAAGACGCACACGATATAGAGCCCATCGTACCCACACCTAACTGCTGGATGTCTTGTTCGATCACCTTCAATCACTTGGATGGCCGAACTAGCATTCGGCGCGAAGGATCAAATGCCTTGGTGCTTGAACCAATAATCGACGGATACCATCTCACTCATGTCCTCATGGACGGTGGCAGCAGTCTCAGTTTAATATATGAGGACACTGTCCGCAAGATGGGGATAGACTCATCCAGAATCAGCAAGATTCACACCACCTTTGAAGGGGTGATACCAGACGTTGAAACCTACAGCAAGGGCTCCGTCATACTGGAGGTAACATTTGGCTCTCCAGGTAACTCCAGAAGCGAAGAACTAGTCTTCATCATCGCACCCTTCCAAAGCAGCTATCAAGCATTGCTTGGAAGAACGACCTTCACCCGCTTCAATGCATTGTCGCACTATGGCTACCTTACACTCAAGATGCCCGGTCCACGCGGTGTCATCACCGTTAGCGGAACAACGGAGCTCTTTTTGTGTGCAGAGGAATACGCGACGGCCCTAGCGGCCTCTAACAAAATTATACCAGGTCGTTAAGACCACGGACACGGTTAGACGAGTCCGGCAGCCCACATTAAACCAGGGCATTGTATATGTAATCCTATAGTGGACACCAGGGGCTAATAATAATAAAGCCCCACACTCTCGGCTCAACCTTATCGGCAGGCCAGCATTTTACATTTTCTACTATCCATCGCACACTTACGTTGCACTCTTCTATGAGATCCCCTTTTTCTGCAGACAACGTTCGCGCGATACCTTTCCAGGATGCGGCACAACGGAGACAAAGGCGCAGACATGCAGCAGGGCCCCATTCAACAGGTTTCTTTTTAGATTAAGCCCCTGTGTAAACCTTTTCTATTGCCTCTTGTTGTTTCATCATCCCGCGGGTTCCATACCCACAGAGGATACTGCCGTTTTTGGCATTACGCCACGACAGATTAATGCACGCACCTGGACATACAGGGTTTATAATGAATGGGCATTCTTGAGCTCATCATCTGTTATAAAGTCGGAATACCTTCGGGAGTGTTCGGCGTCACGAGTTTGGCCTTATATGCATCAGCTCTGAATCATGTCTTGGGTCAAATGTTGGGATTGCCCGGCTCCTGGGTTTGCCGCCTTACGTTCCGTTATAATCGGCTAAGGTGGCCAAAGGAGAACTACTGCGATTGTGCCTTAGTTATTCCGGATGAGCACCTCAGTAGAGAAAGCCAAAAACTGATCGTCATGATATAGCGAGAGATTGGTCAACCACTCGACGACTCACTGGAATCCCTAGGATTCCTCCGCATTAACGAAGGGCCATTTCCCGGTCAGGTACATACGCGCCCGTATTCGGATGCACGCGATAGTAGCCCCAATATTAGAATCCCGCGGCTAAGCGAAAGTGTTACAGCTATATAGTCCGGTTGCCTAGTTCGACGTGCGATCACCTCCTTGCCGGACCAAGACGTTGGATAAAGAGTGATCAAGCACATTTTTTCGCGAACACCCCCGCATTGTATGCGTGGGGGCTGAAGCCAACGACTGCTATCTTTCGGATTACCCATATATATATATATATATATATATATATATATATATATATATATATATGAAAATGGGTTGGTACTCTTAGGAGTACGTACTCCTACCCAGGTGGTGGTCGTTGGCGCAATGGAATTCTACCGCTGAAAGTCATTTAGCTTTTAGTTAAAGAAATAATAAGTGAAAAAAACTCCACCAACAAACACAGGCCATTGCTCCGATTTTTCAGGTGTTTCTATATGCGTTGGGCTTATACATCTCTACTCCCGTCTCATTGGCATTATGTTGCGGCGGCGACGGCTCGCACGGATGGAGGACTACATCGGCCTCCAAGGGAAAGGAGCTCGCTCGGCAGCAGCCTCCATTGGCAACAGCTCATCTTCTCTCCAGCCAACTGTGGCCTGACTGACCAGGTTTGTTTCGGGCGTGCTACTCTCCTATTCGAAATCAGATCTTGTACAGAGGCACTCAACTCTCATTCTCTGACGGTTTCTAGGTGGCTGGAATCGGCGACCACTGCCTTCCGCGTCGCCAACAACAGAGTGACATCCGTGAAAACAATCTTACTGGTCGATGGAGAAGTCTATTCCAAGTCTCCGAGTTCTCCAACCGCAGGCAGCTTTGGAGTCCACCGATCACTTGTCAGGTACCTGATCGATTTTCCACGCTATCATCATACAAAATTCCTCGCAGCAACAATTCCTCTCCTAGAGCGGCATTGATTTTAGCCGCTCTTCTTCTAAATCTTTCTTTGAGGCAACTATGCAGAAACATCATAGATCTGGTACGACTTGGTTGCGTGCAGTATTTTTTGTAATTTTTCTTATAATGGAGTGGCCGATGTATTAGCGATGCCAAATAATGGGTATATTCATCTCAACTTTAGCGAGGATATGAGACCGACTCATCATCCCGCTAGTGCAAATTCTGGTAAAGTGAGTAACTGAGTATGTTTGTCAGTATATTGTTCAGTTCTCTGTTTAACTGTCACGGCCACCGGCCAAATTAATTGTAGAACCAGATGAGAAGCACCCTGTGTCACCCAATCTACCTAATTAAAATGTTAATGTTAAACATCTTAACAAATTACGTAGATCAGGTTACTTACAGTTTCTGGTGTAAACAATTTCTGAAGCTCTTTTTTCTGTTTCTTTTCTCATAGTACCCAATTCAGTATTGTTTCTGAATCAAGTCTAACTTATGTTGTAACTGTTTTCCATAGGAGCACCTCCATTATATTCGACCTCCAAAAGTACATGTGATGTTATCTGAAGCTTGCTGGAAGAGATGCCCTTTTTCTCTTCAGTTTTGGTGCATTTAAGCCTTTTTGAAGATGTAAAAGTGTTGCATAGTCCAGTTTGCTTAGTCGGTGTACATGTTTCTATTAAGATGCAAATTTCTATACATCATGTATCAATGGATCACGTAACCTGTTAACCATGGTGCCACTTGATAAATCTCTGAAGAAGCAGAGTGATTTTTGTTTACCTGTACTGTGATGCCCCTTACTCGGTTAAAAAAATATGGATACTTCTTTTTGAAGTATATCAGATAAATTCCATTGTGCATTCTCCTTGCTTGCCAAAGTACATAGTATTGTATATACTCCCTCCGTCCGGGTTTATTAGGCCTCTTAGCATCACAAGCATGTCCACTTTTATAAGGCCCCGCGTTGGAAAGGTGCATGCATGCAACCATTTCATTGGTTACATTGAAAGCTATTGTTGTTGGTGCCATGGCTGAAAAATTAATACACTTCATGTGTGTTTTTTCATTGGCTGCATGCATGTGAGAGAGTGCATTAAGAGTGGAGTGAAAGAATTAATGTGAGCAAATTACTATGTGTCTTGGTCTAAGAGAAGTTGTCTTTAGGCCTAATAAACCCGGACGGGAGGGAGTACTACTAATCGACAATCCTCTGTTTGCTAAGTAAATATGCCTATTATGAAACCAAGCAGTATATACCCATTAGATTAACACACAAGGACAAAGTTGCCGGGCAGTATATACTTCTTTCAGTTTTTGGTGATGAAGTACTAGTAGTACATGGTCCTTCCGAAGGAAAAAAAACCCTATTATATGCCTATTACGAAACCAAGCAGTATATACTGTACCCTCAAAATAAAGTTGTATATACTCATAAAAAAGGTAGTACACACTCATTTGGATATAAGTAGTATATACTCAATAAAACCAGTACATACTTCTTTTGATCACAGGCATACGTACTCATCAACAGTCCCAGTATATGCATATTATGAAACCAAGCATGTAATGATGTACATACTCTACCCACAAAAAAAATATGTATATACTTATATAAAAGGCAGTACGAACTCATTAGGATAAAAGTCGTATATACTCAATAAAATCAGTACATACCTCTTTCTAACTGAAAAAAAGACACAGTATTTATGAAACCAAGCAGTATATACGGTACCCGCAAAAAAAAAGAATATACTCGATAAAAAATGCAGTACACACTCAATTGGATAAAAGTAGTATATACTCAATAAAAACAATAGTATATCCCTTTTTTCTTGCAGAGACATAAAAATGTATGGATTCTATTTTTGCTAAACAGTGTATGCATGTGGATGGATTAGGCGTATGGTATTGAATCCCTTAATTTTAGGATCAACGAGACGCATGCATGTGTGCGGTCGTTCCATGCATCAATTCTGTTTTTTCTTGCGTGGTTGTTTGCTTCTTGGGATTAGGTATATCCAAAGAGGTGGGAGTATGTACTCTTGGGAGTACAAAAGTGGATATATATATATATATATATATATATATATATATATATATATATATATATATATATATATATATATAAACGGCCCCACAGGGACACAATCATATTTTCAGAAACAAATTATAAATATAACCTTCTAATCAAAATGTTTTTACAATGATTTGAATCATCACTCGAAGAGGAGATTCTTCGGGCACTGCGCCTCTATCAGGCGGGCACCCTCCGTGACCTGCGCCAAGTAGTGCCGGGCCGGATATTGACCCCCTACCGGATTCTGAGACGCTATAATAGTGGCATCCATATCCGTCCAATACGCTTTAACGCGTGCAAGGGCCATCCGCGCACCCTCTATGCATGCTGACCTCCTCATGGCATCGATCCGGGGCACGTCCCCAAGAAACTGTTGCACTAAACCAAAGTAGCTGTCCGGCTTAGGCTCCTTCGGCCAAAGATGATCTATTACCGACCGCATCGCAAGCCTGGACAACCTGTGAAGCTCCGCCACTGCAGCCATCTTATCACTTAACGGCAGCGGGCGAGTGGAAGCATGGAACTGCGACCAAAAAAGCTTCTCCACCTCCTTTTCACCCTGATCTTTGAAGAACTCCATAGCATCAGCCGTACTCTTCGCCAGGTCCGCGTATGCGTCCGGCGAGCTCCAGCGTCCATCAAGGGGAGCGTACTTCGGATCAAAGAACTTCGTCCGCAGCAAATAGGAGCCTCCAGCCACGATTTTTCCAGCCTGTTGAAGCTCCTCTGGCGCACCCCTGAGCTCGGTCCGTATTTCCTTGGTGGCATTCAGCGCCTTGCTCAGGTCAGCCGATTTATCTTCATGCTCCTTCTTCAGGAGCTCATACCGGTCAGCGGCATGTTTTAACTCGATAGCCATTTTGGCTATCTTTTCCTCGCTTCGGCGATGAGCAGCCTGTTCGGCTCTCAATTCCTTGGCCGCCTTTAGGGCAGCCGCATTGCTCACCCGAGCTTGTTCCTTGGCTAGAGCAAGTTCAGCCCTCAGGGCGTCCATGGCAGCAGCACCATCTGCAGTCGGAACAAATTATATTAATACATGCCACCTTAATATTTTCCTATGCAATGGGAGACAGGGCACATACCTTGTGATATATCCAGCCGCTCATTCATCAGCGTAATATCGGCATCAATCGACCCAATTTGCCTCGGTAGTTCGGCAACTTCAACGGACGGGCCGGCGGCCGGACCCATAGGTACCTGCACACGTTTACAGCACTATCATTGGTTTATGATCCATTGTTTGCCGCCTAGGGCGGGCAACCAGAGTCTCAGGGGCTGCTATCCATATGGAGCACACCTAGCGCGTGCCTTACAACCAAAGAAATAGCGAGTTTTCCATTACATACCTCAAAGCCTCTGAGCAGGCTTGTGAATGCTTCATTCAAACCGCTTGTAGCGGATGAAATTTTCTTGAGCACCGCGCTCATTAATGAGCGGTGCTCCTCCGAGAGCGCAACTCGCTCCAGTAAGCCCGTCAGTACGTCCGGACTTAGGGCGGCTGACGCATTGGCTTCCGGCCTTGGCGGATCCGGGCTCCTCTGTGACGACACCTTGGTGTCGCCCGCGTCAAGAACCGGAGAGGCGGGTGGGGTCTCGCTCTCCATCATCTCCGGAGGAAGGTCGCCCGAAGACGATCCCTGTTGAGAAGAGCTGCCACCCGGACTGCAAAAAGTTGAGTCCTGGTCATTGATCTAGGAGAAATACAGTACCTTTAAGTTAATGATTGACTTACGACTCGTTGGAGGGCTGGCCCGTTGGAGGGCATGATGCGGTGAGGGTGCCTGTCGGGGCAAGGACCCCTGGGGATCCCTTTTCCCCCGATTTGGGCATCTCTGCCTCCAAATCTTCGGAGGCGGCCCTCTTCTTCCCGCGTGGGGAGGCGGCCTTGACCTCTCCTCCCCGACTATCCCCGGTTCGGATGCATAGTGTGTGGGGTTCGAATCTCTCATCCTTCCCCTTGTCTTTCCCTGAGGGCATTCTGCTGAGTACCCGGTCGAGCATCTTGGCCACGGTAGAGGCGGGCGAGCCTTCGGGAAGTGGCGTCGGACACCTGATTCTCTCCGCCTTGCTGAGCCATTCCTAGACGCGGATGATGTTCAAAATAAACAATCTTGACAAATACAAAACAGGGTGTCCGGTATCAAGGCTACTTACTTGAGTATCTAGGCGATTGCAGCTTAGGCCCGCATCCTCGATGGTGTCCGGACATGTTACCTTCCGTCCGAAGAATAATTTGCACATCTCTTCGAGCTTTAAGCCGAAGAAGTGCTTCACAGTCCGCGGACCCTCCGGATTGAACTCCCACATCCGAAGAGGCCGGTGCTGGCACGACAACATCCGCCGAATTAACATCACTTGCATTACACTGACAAGATTGATATCCCTCTCGAGAAGCTCCTGGATGCGGTTCTGCAGTATTGGTACGTTGCCTGCGGGCCCCCAATTACGTCCTACATCTTCCCAGGACGCCAACTACGATGGGGGGCCCGAGCGGAACTCGGGGGCGGCTACCCACTTTGTGCCCCTTGGGGCTGTAGCATAAAACCACCTCCGCTGCCATACGTCAGATACTTCTGGGAAAGAACCCTCCGGCCATGGGGCATCGGTGTTTCTGCTTATTACGGCACCTCCGCACTCCATGTGTCGCCCCTCGATCATCTTCGGCTTCACACTAAAGGTCTTGAGCCATAAGCCGAAGTGTGGCGTGACATGGAGAAAAGCCTCGCACACGATAATGAACGACGAGATATGGAGGATAGCATCTGGAGCCAGATCATGAAAATCCAGCCTATAACAGAACATGAGCCCCCTCATGAAGGGATGGAGGGTGAAACCCAAACCACGGAGGAAGTGTGGGACAAAAACAACACACTCATTGGGCTCCGGCGTGGGGATAACTTGCCCTGGAGCAGGAAGCCTGTGCTAGATATGTGCGGTTAGGTATCTGACCTCCCTAAGCTTCACGATGTCCTTCTCCTCGATCGAGGAGGTGACCCACCGGCCTTGAGGATCAGATCCGGACATACTGGCGGATTCCGGAGGGGTGGAGCTTAGGTTTTGGGTGTTAGAACTCGAGGTGCGAGAAGGCGCGATGAAGGTGAAGAAAGAGGTGTAGGTCTCGACCCCTTTATAATGAGGGTGAATATCAAGAGTCCTCGGTGTGACCGTTTGAGGTTTATCTAAAAACCCATGGGGTAATACCAACGACCGTCGTGGGGTCACGCACGCTCATATTGATGGAAAATCCTGTAATAAAAGGGACACGATCTGTGCCTCGACGGGACGTGCCAATAAAACTGCCTCGTAACACGAGTCATTGTGGGGTAGGAGATGTCGGTTCACATTGGACCGAGCCACGATGCAAGGGCACGACGCATGAAGATTGCCAGCAAATCAGATCTATACCATACGGAGATCATCCTGCGGATCCGGACACGGTCTACGTGTTCGATAATCATTTTGGAGTACTCGGAGGAGGAACCCGCCTTGCAATGCCGAAGACAATACTGCGCGCCGGACTCATCGTCATTGAAGCCTGGTTCAGGGGCTACTGAGGGAGTCCTGGATCAGGGGGTATCCGGACAGCCGGACTGTGTACGACGTCCGGACTATTGAAGCGTGGAGATACAAGATTCAAGACTTCGGCCCGTGTCCGGATGGGACTTTCCTTGGCGTGGAAGACAAGCTTGGTGATCCGGATATTATATTTCCTTCCTTGTAACCGACTCCATGTAAACCCTAGCCCTCTCCGGTATCTATATAAACCGGAGAGGTTGGTCCTTAGAAGGCCGATCACAATTACATTCATACCATCATAGGCTAGCTCCTAGGGTTTAGCCTCTACGATCTTGTGGTAGATCTACTCTTGTACTACCCATATCATCAATATTAATCAAGCAGGTAGTAGGGATTTACCTCCATCGAGAGGGCCCGAACCTGGGTAAACACCTGTGTCCCTTACTTCTTGTTACCATCAGCCTTGACGCACAGATCGAGACCCCCTACCCGAGATCCGCCGGTTTTGACACCGACAGCTGCTGCCAGGACAAGTCCTAGGGTTTCCCCCGATATGTAGAGGATTGCGGGGGAAGGGGCAAACCCGACGCCCTTCAGGAAGGCACGGCGGCGCCCATAGACATCACCGCACTGGTGCCGGACAAGCCGACACGGATTTCTCTGGACCACCAACCATCCACGACTCCAGACGATCCATCATGCGCCACCAAACTGTTGGGGAACATAGTAATTTCAAAAAAAAATCCTACACACACGCAAGATCATGGTGATGCATAGCAACGAGAGGGAAGAGTGTGTCCACGTATCCTCGTAGACCGAAAGCGGAAGCGTTAGCACAACGCGGTTGATGTAGTCGTACGTCTTCACGATCCGACCGATCCAAGTATCGAACGTACGGCACCTCCGAGTTCAGCACATGTTCAGCTCGATGATGTCCCTCGAACTCCGATCCAGCCGAGCTTCGAGGGAGAGTTCCGTCAGCACGACGGCGTGGTGACAATGATGATGCTCTACCAATGCAGGGCTTCTCCTAAGCACCGCTACGATATTATCAAGGTGGAATATGGTGGAGGGGGGCACCGCACACGGCTAATAAATCTCAAGGATCAATTGTTGTGTCTAGAGGTGCCCCCTGCCCCCGTATATAAAGGAGTAAGGGAAGGGGGCGGCCGTCCAGGAGGGCGCGCGCCAGGAGGAGTCCTACTCCCACCGGGAGTAGGACTCCCTCCTTTCCTTGTCCAAGTAGGAGAGGGGGAAGGAAGGGAGAGAGGAGAGGAAGGAAAGAGGGGCGCCGCCCCCTCCTTGTCCTATTCAGACTAGAGGGGGAGGGGGCGCGCGGCCTGCCCTGGCCGCCCCTCCTCTGCTCCAATTTGGGCCCATGAGGCCCATTAACCCCCTCGGGGGTTCCGATAACCCCCCGGTACTCCGGTATACATCTGATAACCCCCGGAACTATTCGGTGTCTGAATATAGTCGTCCAATATATCAATCTTCATGTCTCGACCATTTCGAGACTCCTCGTCATGTCCATGATCACATCCGGGACTCCGAACTACCTTTGGTACATCATAACACATAAACTCATAATATAACCGTCATCTAAGTTTAAGCGTGCGGACCCTACGGGTTCGAGAACTATGTAGACATGACCGAGACACTGATACGTCTCCAATGTATCTATAATTTATGATTGCTCCATGCTACTTTATCTACTGTTTTAGGCAATATTGGGCTTTATTATCCACTTTTATATTATTTTTGGTACTAACCTATTAACCGGAGGCCCAACCCAGATTTGTTGTTTTATGCCTATTTCAGTGTTTCGAGGAAAAGGAATATCAGACGGAGTCAAAACGGAACGAAATCAACTGGAGAAGTTATTTTTGGAAGGAAAGCAACCCAGGGAACTTGGAGTGCACGTCAGTGGAGCTACAGGGGCCCCATGAGGTAGGGGGCGCACCCCCCGGGGGGGGGGGGGGCGCCCCCACCCTAGTGGGCAGCCCGTATCTCCCCTGACGTACCCCCTGCACCCATATATACTCTTGTACCCTAAAACTTCCAGAACAGAAGATAGATCGGGAGTTCGGCCGCCGCAAGCCTCTGTAGCCACCAAAAACCTCTCGGGAGCCCGTTCCAGCGCCATGCCGGAGGGGGATCCCATCACCGGTGGCCATCTTCATCATTCCGGTGCTATCCATGACAAGGAGGGAGTAGTTCACCCTCAGGGCTGAGGGTATGTACCAGTAGCTATGTGTTTGATCTCTCTCTCTCTCTTGTGTTCTCTCTCGTGTTCCATCTATGGCACGATCTTGATGTATCCCGAGCTTTGCTATTGTAGTTGGATCTTATGATGTTTCTCCCCCTCTACTCTCTTGTGATGAATTGAGTTTCCCCTTTGAAGTTATCTTATCAGATTGAGTCTTTTATGAGAACACTTGATGGATGTCATGCTGTGATTATCTGTGGTGACAATGGGATATCATGTGCCACTTGATGTATGTTTTGGTGATCAACTTGCGGGTTTCGTGACATTGGGAACCTATGCATAGGGGTTGGCACACGTTCTTGACTCTCCGGTAGAAACTTTGGGGCACTCTTTGAAGTACTTTGTGTTGGTTGGATGAATCTGAGATTGTGTGATGCATATCGTATAATCATGCCCACAGATACTTGAGGTGACAATGGAGTATCTAGATGACATTAGGGTTTTGGTTGATTTGTGTCTTAAGGTGTTATTCTAGTACGAACTCTTTTATAGATTGATCCGAAAGAATAACTTTGAGGTGGTCTCGTACCCTACCATAATCTCTACGTTTGTTCTCCGCTATTAGTGGCTTTGGAGTGACTCTTTGTTGCATGTTGAGGGCTTGTTATATGATCTATCTATGTTATTATTGTTGAGAGAACTTGCGCTAGTGAAAGTATGAACCCTAGGCCTTGTTTCCTATCATTGCAATACCGTTTACGCTCACTTTTATCTTTAGTTACCTTGATGTTTTTATCATTTCAGATTACAAAAACCTATATCTCCTATCTATTTTGCACTTGTATCACCATCTCTTCGCCGAACTAGTGCACCTATACAATTTACCATTGTATTGGGTGTGTTGGGGACACAAGAGACTTTTTGTTATTTGGTTGCAGGGTTGTTTGAGAGAGACCATCTTCATCCTACGCCTCCTACCACTACAAAAAAAGACACATCCGTGACATTTTGGGCCGAACGAATTTTTTTTCTGTCATACATATGACACTTCTATGATGATAATTGTGACAAAACCCAGTATCATCATAGATGTGGTGGGCTCCTACTTCTATGACAAAAAATCATGACAGAAAATGGGCTTTTCGTCCCGGGTGGGCCGGAGACGCAGCTGCATGACATTCTTTGGGCCGTCCATGACAGAAAAAACCATGGTAGAAGCGAGGGGGAGGAAAATTTCGGGGTGTTGCCGGTTACGGTGGGAGAGCGATGCGCGTTTCTCTTGTACAGGTACGCGCGTGTGTGCAAGGCGTTGGCTCTAACTGAAGCCGAGCGAGGTGTTGGGCTCTAACTGAACCCGAGCGATTGCACTGCAGGCTACGCGTTACTGAACCCGAGCGATCGATCGATGGCTGTTAACTGAACCCGATGGAGCGATTCCTTCGTTACTGCTGCTAACTGAAGCCGATCGATGCTGCCTCTGGGATGAACAGTGAGCGTTGCGGGGGGGGGGGGGGTGGATGAACAGTGAGCGGTGGCGTTGCCTCTAGATGAACAGGAACCCGTGGTGTGGAGGGCTGGATGAACAGTAGATGGTGGAGGGGTGGTTGAACAGGACCCCGTGGTGTGGAGGGCTGGATGAACAGTAGACGGTGGAGGGGTGCCCGTGGAGGGGTGGTTGAACAGTAGCCGGTGGAGTAGCGCACGGTGGAGGCTAGATGAACAGGAGCCCATGGAGGCTGGAGGAGGTCGACGGTAGCCCGTGGAGGCTGGAGGAGGTCGACGGTGGAGATGAACAGTATACCGTGGAGTCCCGTTTTGCGGTACGCCACACCCCTCCCGATCAACAGGACCCCCGTTTCGACCGTAGGAGGTCCGTTTCGTCCGTTTTGCGGTACGCCACACCCCTCCCGATCAACAGGACCCCCGTTTCGACCGTAGGAGGTCCGTTTCCTCCATTCTGCGCCACACCCCTCCCGATCAACAGGACCCCCGTTTCGATCGTAGGAGGCCCGTTTCCTCCGTTCTGCGGTACGCCAGGCCTCGTTTCCATCGCCTGTTCCGTCCAAGCCGGTTGGCTCCCACGCGTTCCATTGCCTCCCGATGAACACGACGCATTCCGTTGCCTCCCCATGAACACGACGCATTCCGTTGCCTCCCCATGAACACGACGCATTCCATTGCCTCCCCATGAACACGACGCATTTCGTTGCCTCCCCATGAACACGAGCCCTCGCCGTACGTATGCGTGACTAGGCATTTGAGACCCCGCCTGTATGTACACATACGTGGACGTATTTTCTTTCTTGCACCCTGGCCGCTGTACGTACGTGTACATGCTACGTGCGCGCCTCTACTACGACACGTACGCGCCTCTACATCGACCAGTATATATGTATGTACAAGTTCGCGACCAGAATGACAACGCTACATACGCTTCGACCAGGTGGGTCCCGACTGTTAGGCAGTTCCTTGCGTGCGAAAATGTAGATGGTGGGTCCCAGCAGTCAGAGGGGCGAATTGTTTTTTTCGGACACACTTCTTTTGCGTGCGAAGATGTAGCTGGTGGGTCCCAGCAGTCAGGGGGCGAAGCGTTTTTTTTGCCCAGACGCACTTTCTTGCGTGCGAAGATGTAGCTGGTGGGTCCGAGTGTTAGGGGGTGAATCGTTTTTTTTGCCCGGACGCAGTTCCTTGCATGCGAAGGTGTAGCTGGTGGGTCCCAGCAGTCAGGGGGGAAACGTTTTTTTCGCGAAATACGGTGGCCCGTCCGGTGGGTCCCCACTGTCAGGTGGAGGAATAATTATTTTGCGCGTAATAAGGAGGCACTTCCTTGCTGCGGCCGTGGACCCAGCTGTCAGCCTCTCCACATACAGTCCACGTCCGATGGAAGTCGTTCCTTGACCATGTTGACCACGCCGCGCCGAGAGCACCACGGCGGTGGACAACGGCGAGGCCTAGGAAGGGGACGACTCGGAGCCGGGGAAGACGCAACAGTTTCCTGCCTTCTTTCAAGGGACATCGTTTTCGGGACTCATATTGGGATTCCATTTCTGATGAAAAGTTATTCCATATTATGGACGGTTGGCAAGCGGGATATTCTAATGCTGATGTTGCCTCTATGGTTCAGATTGTTGATGTCCCAACTCAAGACTATATTGATTCTCGTTTGCTCAAATGCTCTAAATGCACACGTCATGGCCACCTTCACATGGATTGCCCAGGTACTTTTTGCCAACATTGTATCCGTCTTATCGATCAATGTTTATGTTCGAAATATCTTCCTGATCGAGCCGACACATGTATGTTGGGCCGTAAGCTTCCAACATGTCTTGTGTGTAATAGCAAGGAACATCTAAGTCGTACCTGTCCTGGCATCCAGAGATGCAGCTCGTGTAACTTGTTGGTCCATGTTACGTGTCGGGGGGGTTGGATTGGGCCTGCATACTACTGGCGGCCCAAGAACTTCAAACTGCCTAGGCCTCATCTAGTGGAATGGAAAGATATCAACTGCCAGGGCCGGCGGGATATACACGGTAAAAACCAGGGTTTGTTATGGAAGGTGAAACAGAAAATCCCATGTACCTCTGACGTGGCCACTCCCCATTGCTTGACGCTCCGAATACCCCCCCCCATTGCAGCTGTCAACTCCACCGCCCCGAGGGCCCAATCAGAACCAGTCTCCCCAGTTTCATCCGCCTCCTCCTTCTCCTCTGCCTCTGCATCCTCTGCTCCAAGGCCGAAAAACCCTACTGGCATCACCATGGCGAACTTCCCAGTCAGCCCATTTGCGTTCACTCCCGTCGCCTCGCACATTGAGCGAGGGCCAGATCATCGCCTACAGAGGAGCACCATGGTGGTCGATGAGGCGCCGCTGAACCATGAGAGGTATGCTCTGATTGAGATCACTCCCCCTGTTCCAGATCATCAGAAAAAGGTTTTGGTTAGAAGAAGTCTGCCGGATTATTAGGGAGGATCTAGAGTATCAGATTGAGGATGAGTTTGTCTATCCGATCGCTGTGGGTTGTGTTGCTTTTGTTGATGTTCAGAGTAGAGATGACACCATTAGAGGGGCCGCACGCACTGACAGAGGATTCCTACTTCACACTAATCCCCCATGACGAGGGAATTAACATGCATATGCCTGCTTTTCAATATGAAGTCTGGATCTTGATGCTTGCTTTTCCTATGGATTATATGACTGATCACTATGTTCATAAGGCGGTCTCGCGCTTTGGTAAATTGCTATCGTGGCCAAGACCGAATGAGAACAAAGCTAGGGTTCTAGTCAAGTGCCACATTAAGGATATTGCGGAAGTCCCCCATAGTCTGCTAGTCACTAAAGTTGGATTGCTGCCGGGTTTAGGCCGCTCTTGGTCTGTCCCCGTGTATGTTCTGAATGGAAGAGATACTGTACCTGGTCTGCAAGGGACAGAGGATACTCCCCCTCTCCTGAATGCCTCTCCACACCCGTACGCTCTGCCATACTACACAATCATGCAACAAGCTAGAATTAATGAGATGGAGGCACAACAGGTAGCTAACAAGGCAGCATGGAATGGTCATCACCAGGACCAGGACCAGGATCATGTCAATGGCTGGAGCCCGTGGCCAGTGGTGCCACCACCGTACACAGGATTCAGTTTCAGAACCTATTTTGAGTATGATGGTCCGTCTCTGATGGATGGTGTGCAGCAAGAACATAATCTGGTTGACAATCTGTCTGATGTGTGGTCCGAGATTTCTTATGTCGAAGAGTTGGCTGATAATTTCATAAATGGCGCCCCCTCCGCAACCCATGCCTTTGTCCGTGCGGGAGGCTCTGTTTCTGCTGTGTTCATTACCGCCGACAGTGAGTTGCTCTCATGGATGGGAGGGATGTTAAAGAGGATATACACCAGAGCTATATTACCTGCTGAGATCCCTCAAACTGCGTGCTTTCCGCTTAACCCTTTCACTGGTATTCAGCTCCACTTTGACTGCATGCGATTGGCTGTGCTTGCTAATGTGAAGCCTGAAGTTGATGTCTTCGGACGCATCTTTGGCTCAGTTTTTCAACCGGGTAATGTCACTGTTCTGTCTGCTTGGTTTGACAAACCTTCATCCGATCTGCCTTTGATTGACATCCCGAGGTTGGCCACAAATGTGAACCTGGAAGCCCGTGACTCTATGGATCATGATGCTGGCCCAATCGGGCGTATGATACTCACTGAGACATCCAATGTGGACACGGTTCTCCTTCGTCGCAGTGCACGCGCAAACAAATATGATTGGTTCAGGGTGCCACCGATGACTGACAAGAGACTGCCAGTTTCCAAGGTCAAGCCCAGGAAGGACCCTTCTGTTACCGGGCTTTCTACTGCAGGTTCTTCCTCTGCTAGGAAGAATGAAACGGTATCTGATACTGTCCCACCCCCACTTCTATCCATGCTATTCAGTCCATTGGGACTAATATGTGTGGTGTTCATCCGAGCTAGTTGAGTGAAGACAAACTGCTTGCTACGCAGCAGAAGCACAAGAACAACACTGGTGGCCAAGATGCAGCTTAAGGAGTGGAAAGTTCTGTGCTGGAATGTCCGAGGGATCAACTCCGACAAGAAACTTTTGGCGCTGCGCAATGCTATCAGTTCTAGTGGGTGTTTAGTTATTTGTCTGCAAGAAACTAAGCGTGCTACTTTTGATCTAGCTTTTGTTAAACTATTCTGCCCGAAAAAATTTGATAAGTTTGAAGTTGTGCCCTCCCAAGGGGCCTCTGGTGGTCTTATTGTGCTTTGGGATAGCTCTGTTTTTTCTGGTTGTGTTTTCTGCTCTGAATTTTTTGCATTGGGCATCCAGCTAACCTCTGTGCACATTGGCAAGTCCTGGAAACTTGTTAATATCTATGGACCTTGCACGGGGCAAGGCAGATCCGAGTTCACATCCTGGCTGTTTGATCTAGATATACCTGACCATGAGGACTGGTTACTTTGTGGGGACTTCAATTATATTAGAGCGCCAGATAATCGCAACAAGCCAGGAGGGGATGCCAACGATATGCTCACGTTTAATGATTTCATACATGCTCAGGCTCTGGTTGAATTACCAATTAAGGGCAGGCAATATACGTGGAGCAACATGCAGTCTGATCCACTGCTAGAACAAATAGACTGGTTCTTTACCTCGTCTAACTGGACCTCCAACTATCCGAACACCACAGTGGGTCCCCTTCCCAAACCAGTTTCTGATCATACGCCATGTGTGATCTCGATTGAATCTTCTGTACCTAAGAGCAAGATCTTTAGGTTTGAAAACTTCTGGATTTCTCATCCGGGTTTCTTTGAGCTGGTTCGTTCAACATGGGAGAAACATTGCTATGCACCGAACTCAACCCAGCTTTTGTGCAAGAAATTTAAAAACCTAAGGTATGCCCTTAAACGTTGGAGTAAACGGATCTCTAGGCTGAACCTTTGTATTGATAACACCAACTGTGCTCTCCTGGAACTTGACAATATCGAGGACAAAAGGCCGTTGTCAGTCCCAGAAGCTAATTTCAGAAATATTCTTAAAAACCATCTAGTCACCCTCCTTGGCTACAAACGAGAATATTGGAAAAAGAGATATACAGTAAGATGGTTTTCCTGTGGGGGGGACAACACCAAATTTTTTCACTCGGCGGCCTCAGAAAGATATCGCAAGAACTCCATATCCTCGCTGAAACGTCAAGACGGATCGTTGGTGACGAATCATGTGGGAAAAGCATGTGAGTTGTTCAGTACCTACAGAGAGAGATTGGGCACGAAAGGTGAGTTTGAGATGAAATTTTACCTGTCTAGAATCATTAAGAAAGTGAAGGGACTGGAAGAACTTACCACGCCTTTCACACATGAGGAAATTGACACTGTGGTTCGAGAGATGCCGTCAGATAGAGCGCCTGGCCCGGATGGTTTTAACGGGTGCTTTCTGAAATCATGCTGGCATATTATCAAACATGATTTCTATAGGTTGTGCAATGACTTCTACGAGGGTGCCATTGACCTCAGAAGCCTGAACTCGGGGTTCATAACGCTCATCCCAAAAACCCAGTCGCCTGAAACCGCCAATGATTTCCGACCCATCACGCTGCTCAACTGTTGCCTAAAGCTGATAACTAAGCTGCTGGCTAACCGTCTGCATAAGCTGGTTCTCAAAATCATACATCGGAACCAGTATGGTTTTTTGAAGGGGAGATCGATCCAGGACTGTCTGGCATGGGCATTTGAGTACATACATCAGTGCCACTCATCGGGGAATGCGTGTTGCATCCTAAAATTGGACTTTGCAAAGGCATTCGATACCATCCAGCATGAACCAATGATTGAGATCATGAAGCATATGGGTTTTGACGAAAGGTGGTTGGGATGGATCAAATGCATTTTCTCTTCTAGTAGTTCATCGGTTTTGCTTAATGGAACCCCCGGAAAACAGTTTGATTGCCTCTGTGGGGTCCGTCAGGGCGACCCCTTGTCCCCTTTGATCTTTGTCCTTGCAGCGGACCTGTTGCAGTCAGCGATCAATGATGCTACGCGAAATGGGCTGCTCCAGCTACCTATCCCCACTTCTGACAGCAACTACCCTGTCATTCAGTATGCTGACGACACGATCGCTGTGCTCCCAGCTTCAGTCTCGCAGGCGCAAGTTCTGAAATCCATCCTAGTCGACTACGCGAAATCAATGGGTCTCAAAATAAACTTCCACAAGTCGACCTTGGTGCCCATCAACTCTGACCCGGTGCTGGCAGGAGAGATTGCTGCAATTTTTGGTTGCTCCATTGGCAACATGCCATTCACTTACCTGGGACTGCCCATGGGCACCACACGCCCGAGCTTGAATGATCTGATGCCAATGGTAGCCTCTGTTCAGCGTAAGATGCCTGCTGCAATATCGCTTCTGGACTATGGTTCCAAGCTTACGCTGCTCAACTCTGTGGTCACTTCACTGGTTGTTTATGCCATGTGCTCCATCAAAATAAACCCCAGGATCATTGAGCACCTTGATAAGCTGAGGAGATCGTGTCTGTGGGTTAGAAAATCTGAGGATGGGCTCAAGGGTAGCTCGCTGGCAGCCTGGGAGATGGTGTGCAAACCCAAGAGCAAAGGTGGCCTGGGGATCATTGACCTCAGAACACAAAACCAGGGGGGCTCCTGTTGAAACAACTTCACAAGTTTTATAACAAGCATGATGTCCCATGGGTCAAAGTTATCTGGGACTCGTACTATGTGGACAAAGTACCTCATGCTTCTGACCCGTGTGGATCCTTCTGGTGGAGAGACCTTTTGTCGATATCTGATATATACAGAGGAATTACTAAATCTGAAGTACTTTCTGGTGATACGATCTTGTTCTGGAAGGATAATTGGAGCACAGATATCCTTCAAGACAAATACCCGAGGGCATTTTCGTTTGCTCGAAACCCAGATGTGTCTGTTAGACATCTCCTGTCTTCAGAAAGACTGGGAGAGGTATTCTATCTGTCGCTTTCAGTAGAAGCCAAGGCTGAAGTTCTTCAGATACAATCGGAAACGCTCAAGGTGGCGTTGACTGAGGACAAGGACGTATGGTCCTGTGTTTGGGGAGGAACAAACTTTCGATCTTCCAAATATTATGAGTACTGCTTTAGGCAGGCTCATGCAGATGAGGTGTTTGGTCTGATTTGGAAAACAAAATGCACGATGCAATGGAAGGTGTTTCTGTGGCTGCTGCTGGCTGACAGACTGAATACCAGGAATATGCTTCGACGTAGACACTTCAGAATCCGCAATGATGACTATACCTGTCTACTCTGTGTCCAGCCGCCCGAGGAAGACATTGCTCATCTCTTTTTCACCTGCCCTTTTAGTCAGAGGTGCTGGGCTGCGCTGGGGATACATTGGCAGAGTGATCCTGACTGGATTAAAATGGTGCACGAAGGCAAAAACAGGTGGACAAGGCCAATGTTCTTGGAAGTCTTCACGGTTGCTGCTTGGGGGATCTGGAAGGAGAGGAATGACAAACATTTCAGGGGGGGGGGTCCAGCCTTCCTTTGATTCTTGGAGGAACAGATTCAAAAATGATTTTGCTATGCTGGTTCATAGAGCTAAGCAGGAGTTGGCTCCTTGCATCACTTCTATTGTCAATTTGCTTTGATTTTCTTTTCAGTTGTGTTGTATAGCTGACAACCACCCCCCAACCCCCCACCTCTTTCACACAACATGTAACTTTGTACAGTCCTGGACACTCTGACACCCCCCTAACCTTAATTATTTTAATATAAAAGGCAGTGAGAGTTGCTCACTGTCATCAGTTCTCAAAAAAAAGACGCAGTAGTGGATGCCCACGTGAAGAGGAGTATGAGGGTTCACTGGTTGGGCTGCGGTGTGAGACTGCTGTCGTCGTAGATTAACAGGGGGTGTGGGTGAGTAGAGGGATGGCCTGGCCAGCGGTGGGAGTAGTAGGGGTCGGTGAGGCCTCCGCGGCATCACAGTCGGCCACGGGAGGCAGGAGCACATGGCACGACCGGCGCTGGTTTGGGCGGCTAGAGCAAGAAGACCAGAGGTTGAAGAAGCACTACAACCGTTGGATGAACATCGTACGGTAACAGGAGCTAGAATCGTTCATATTGACTAAGTTGACAAATCCCTCCATCCCCGTCAACTTGGTAGGCCCACAAGTCAGCCTCCCAGTATGCTGGTTCCAGCTGGCAGGGGGAGTATTTATTTTTTTGTGCGTAATAAGGAGGCACTTCCTTGCGTGCGAAGATAGCTGGTGGGTCCGACAAGTCAGCGGGGGGCACGTTTTTTCGTGAAATACAGAGGCCCTTCCGGTGGGTCCCAGATGTCAGGTGGAGGAATCATTATTTTGCACGTAATAAGGAGGCATTTCCTTGTGTGCGGTCGTGGACCCAGCTGTCAGCCTCTCCACGTACAGCCTACTTCCGATGGTGTCGTTCATTGACCACGTTGACCACTGATGTCTACCACACAACCTTCTTCTTGTAGACGTTGTTGGGCCTGCAAGTGCATAGGTTTGTAGGACAATAGCAAATTTCCCTCAAGTGGATGACCTAAGGTTTATCAATCCGTAGGAGGCGTATGATGAAGATGGTCTCTCTCAAACAACCCTGCAACCAAATAACAAAAAGCCTCTTGTGTCCCCAACACACCCAATACAATGGTAAATTGTATAGGTGCACTAGTTCGGCAAAGAGATGGTGATACAAGTGCAAAATAGATAGTAGATATAGGTTTTTGTAATCTGAAATAATAAAAACAGCAAGGTAACCAGTGGTAAAAGTGAGCGTAAACGGTATTGCAATGATAGGGAACAAGGCCTAGGGTTCATACTTTCACTAGTGCAAGTTCTCTCAACAATAATAACATAGATAGATCATATAACAAGCCCTCAACATGCAACAAAGAGTCACTCCAAAGCCACTAATAGCGGAGAACAAACGTAGAGATTATGGTAGGGTACGAAACCACCTCAAAGTTATTCTTTCGGATCAATCTATAAAAGAGTTCGTACTAGAATAACACCTTAAGATACAAATCAACCAAAACCCTAATGTCACCTAGATACTCCATTGTCACCTCAAGTATCCGTGGGCATGATTATACGATATGCATCACACAATCTCAGATTTATCCAACGAACACAAAGTACTTCAAAGAGTGCCCCAAAGTTTCTACCGGAGAGTCAAGAACGTGTGCCAACCCCTATGCATAGGTTCCCAATGTCACGAAACCCGCAAGTTGATCACCAAAACATACATCAAGTGGCACATGATATCCCATTGTCACCACAGATAATCACGGCAAGACATACATCAAGTGTTCTCATAAAAGACTCAATCCGATAAGATAACTTCAAAGGGGAAACTCAATTCATCACAAGAGAGTAGAGGGGGAGAAACATCATAAGATCCAACTACAATAGCAAAGCTCGGGATACATCAAGTGTTGGGGAACGTAGTAATTTCAAAAAAATTCCTACGCACACGCAAGATCACGGTGATGCATAGCAACGAGAGGGGAGAGTATTGTCCACGTACCCTCGTAGACTCTAAGCGGAAGCGTTATGACAACGCGGTTGATGTAGTCGTACGTCTTCACGATCTGACCGATCCAAGTACCGAACGTACGGCACCTCCGAGTTCAGCACACGTTCAGCTCGATGACGATCCCCGGGCTCCGATCCAGCAAAGCGTCGGGGATGAGTTCCGTCAGCACGATGGTGTGGTGACGATGATGATGTTCTACCGGCGCAGGGCTTCGCCTAAACTCCGCGACGATATGACCGAGGTAGAATATGTTGGAGGGGGGCGCCACACATGGCTAAGGAACGATCCGTAGGTCAACTTGTGTGTCATGGGGTGCCCCCTGCCCCCGTATATAAAGGAGCAAGGGGGAGGGGGCGGCCGGCCAAGGGAGGGCGCGCCAGGGAGGAGTCCTACTCCCACCGGGAGTAGGACTCCCTCCTTTCCTAGTCCAACTAGGAGAGGGGAAGGAAGGGAAGGAGAAGGAGAAGGAAGGAGAGGGAGGAAGAGTAGGAAAGGGGGGCCGGCCCCTTAGTCCAATTCGGTTTGGGCTAGGGGGGCCGCACGCCCTGTCTCCTCTCTTCCACCACTTGGCCCATGAGGCCCATTGCTTCTTCCTCGTATTCCCGTAACTCCCCGGTACCCCCGAAAATACCCGAATCACTCGAAACCTTTCCGAATTCCGAATATAGTCATCCAATATATTGATCTTTACATCTCGACCATTTCGAGACTCCTCGTCATGTCCCCGATCTCATCCGGGACTCCGAACTCCTTCGGTACATCAAAACTCATAAACTCATAATATAACTGTCATCGAAACCTTAAGCGTGCGGACCGTACGGGTTCGAGAACTATGTAGACATGGCCTAGAACTATTCTCAGTCAATAACCAATAGCGGAACCTGGATGCCCATATTGGTTCCTACATATTCTACGAAGATCTTTATCGGTCAAACCGCATAACAACATACATTGTTCCCTTTGTCATCGGTATGTTACTTGCCCGAGATTCGATCGTCAGTATCCAATATCTAGTTCAATCTCATTACCGGCAAGTCTCTTTACTCGTTACGTAATGCATCATCCCGTAACCAACTCATTGGTCACATTGCTTGCAAGGCTTATAGTGATGTGCATTACCGAGAGGGCCAAGAGATACCTCTCCGACAATCGGAGTGACAAAACCTAATCTCGAAATATGCCAACCCAACATGTACCTTTGGAGACACCTGTAGTACTCCTTTATAATCACCCAGTTACGTTGTGACGTTTGGTAGTACCCAAAGTGTTCCTCCGGCAAACGGGAGTTGCATAATCTCATAGTTACAGGAACATGTATAAGTCATGAAGAAAGCAATAGTAATATACTAAACGATCAAGTGCTAGGCTAACGGAATGGGTCAAGTCAATCACATCATTCTCCTAATGATGTGATCCCGTTAATCAAATGACAACTCTTTTGTCCATGGCTAGGAAACTTAACCATCTTTGATAAACGAGCTAGTCAAGTAGAGGCATACTAGTGACACTATGTTTGTCTATGTATTCACACATGTATTATGTTTCCGGTTAATACAATTCTAGCATGAATAATAAACATTTATCATGAAATAAGGAAATAAATAATAACTTTATTATTGCCTCTAGGGCATATTTCCTTCAGTCTCCCACTTGCACTAGAGTCAATAATCTAGTTCACATTGCCATGTGATTTAACATCAATATTCATATCTGTATATGATTAACACCCATAGTTCACATCGTCATGTGACCAACACCCAAAGGGTTTACTAGAGTCAATAATCTAGTTCACATCGCTATGTGATTAACACCCAAAGAGTACTAAGGTGTGATCATGTTTTGCTCGTGAGAGAAGCTTAGTCAACGGGTCTGTCACATTCAGAGCCAGATGTATTTTGCAAATATTCTATGTCTACAATGCTTTGCACGGAGCTACTCTAGCTAATTGCTCCCACTTTCAATATGTATCCAGATTGAGACTTAGAGTCATCTGGATCGGTGTAAAAGCTTGTATCATTGTAATTTTTACGACGAGCTCTTTTATCACTTCCATTATCGAGAAATATCTCCTTAGTTCTCACTAAGGATATTCTTGACCGCTGTCCAGTGATCTACTCTTAGATCAAAATTGTATTCCTTTGTCAAACTCAGAGCAAGGTATACAATAGGTTTGGTTCACAGCATAGCATACTTTATAGAACCTATGACTGAGGCATAGGGAATGATTTTTCATTCTCTTTCTATTTTCTGCCATGGTCGGGTCTTGAGTCTTACTCAACTTCACACCTTTGCATCACAGGCAAGAACTCCTTCTTTGACTGTTCCATTTTGAACTATTCAAAAATTTATCAAGGTATGTACTCATTGAAAAAATCTTATCAAGCATCTTGTTCTATCTATAAAGATCTTGATGCTCAATGTGTAAGCAGCTTCACCGAGGTCTTGCTTTGAAAAACTCTTTTTCAAGTATCCTTTCATGCTATCTAGAATTTCTATATCATTTCCAATAAACAATATGTCATCCATATATAATATTAGAAATGCTACAGAGCTCCCACTCACTTTCTTGTAAATACAGGCTTCTCAAAAGTCTGTATAAAACCATATGCTTTGATCAACTCATCAAAGCGTATATTCCAACTCCGAGAGGCTTGCACCAGTCCATAAATGGATCGCTGGGGCTTGCACACTTTGTTAGCACCTTTTGGATCGACAAAACCTTCTGGTTGCATCATATACAACTCTTCTTCCAGAAATCCATTCAAGAATGCAGTTTTGATATCCATTTGCCAAATTTCATAATCATAAAATGCAGCAATTGCTAACATGATTCGGACAGACTTAAGCATCGCTACGGGTGAGAAAGTCTCATTGTAGTCAACCCCTTGAACTTGTCGAAAAACCTTTCGCAACAAGTCGAGCTTTATAGACAGTTACATTACCATCAGCGTCAGTCTTCTTAAAAATCCATTTATTCTCAATGGCCTGCCGATCATCGGGCAAGTCAATCAAAGTCCATACTTTGTTTTCATACATGGATCCCATCTCAGATTTTATGGCCTCCAGCCATTTTGTGGAATCTGGGCTCATCATCGCTTCCTCATAGTTCGTAGGTTCATCATCGTCTAGTAACATGACTTCCAGAACATGATTACCATACCACTCTGGTGCGGATCTTACTCTGGAAGACCTACGAGGTTTGGTAGCAACTTGATCTGAAGTTTCATGATCATCATCATTAACTTCCTCACTAATTGGTGTAGGAATCATTAGAACTGATTTCTGTGATGAACTACTTTCCAATAAGGGAGAAGGTACAATTACCTCATCAAGTTCTACTTTCCTCCCACTCACTTCTTTCGAGAGAAACTCCTTCTCTAGAAAGGATCCATTCTTAGCAACGAATGTTTTGCCTTCGGATCTGTGATAGAAGGTGTACCCAACAGTTTCCTTTGGGTATTTTATGAAGATGCACTTTTCTGATTTGGGTTCGAGCTTATTAGGTTGAAAACCTTTTTCATATAAGCATCGTAACTCCAAACTTTTAAGAAACGACGGCTTAGGTTTACTGCTAAACCACAGTTCATACAGTGTCGTCTCAACGGATTTAGATGGTGCCCTATTTAAACGTGAATGCAGCTGTCTCTAATGCATAACCCCAAAACGATAGTGGTAAATCAGTAAGAGACATCATAGATCGCACCATATCCAATAAAGTGCGGTTACGATGTTCGGACACACCATAACGTTGTGGTGTTCCAGGTGGCGTGAGCTGTGAAACTATTCCACATTGTTTTAATTGAAGACCAAACTCGTAACTCAAATATTCGTCTCCGCGATCAGATCGCAGAAACTTTATTTTCTTGTTACGATGATTTTTCCACTTCACTCTGAAATTCTTTGAACCTTTCAACTATTTCAGACTTATGTTTCATCAAGTAGATATACCCATATCTTCTCAAATCATCTTGTGAAGGTCAGAAAATAACGATACTTGCCACGAGCATCAATACTCATTGGATCACATACATCGATATGCATTATTTCCAACAAGTTAGTAGCTCGTTCCATTGTTCCGGAGAACGAAGTTTTAGTCATCTTGCCCAAAAGTCACGGTTCGCAAGCATCAAATGATTCATAACCAAGTGATTCCAAAAATCCATCTTTATGGAGTTTCTTCATGCGCTTTACACCGATATGACCCAAACGGCAGTGCCACAAATAAGTTGCACTATCATTATTAACTTTGCATCTTTTGGCATCAATATTATGAATATGTGTATCATCACGATCGAGATCCAACAAACTATTTTCATTGGGTGTATGACCATTGAAGGTTTTATTCATGTAAACAGAACAACAATTATTCTCTGATTTTAAATGAATAACCGTATTGCAATAAACATGATCAAATCATATTCATGCTTAACGCAAACACCAAATAACATTTATTTAGGTTTAACACTAATCCCGAAAGTATAGGGAGTGTGCGATGATGATCATATCAATCTTGGAACTACTTCCAACACTCATCGTCACTTCCCCTTCAACTAGTCTCTGTTTATTCTGTAACTCCTGTTCGAGTTACTAATCTTAGCAACCGAACAAGTATCAAATACTCAGGGGCTACTATAAACACTAGCAAGGCACACATTAATAACCTGTATATCAAATATACCCTTGTTCACTTTGCCATCCTTCTTATCTACCAAATATTCAGGGCATTTCCGCTTCCATTGACTATTTCCTTTGCAGTGTAAGCACTCAGTTTCAGGGTATGGTCCAGCTTTGGGCTTCTTCGCAGGAGTGACAACTTGCTTGTCTTTCCACTTGAAGTTCCCTTTCTTTCTCTTTGCCCTTCTCTTGAAACTAGCGGTCTTGTCAATCATCAACACTTGATGCGCTTTCTTGATTTCTACCTTCGTCGATTTCAACATCACGAAGAGCTCGGGAATCGTTTTTCTCATCCCTTGCATACTATAGTTCATCACGAAGTTCTAGTAACTTAGTCATGGTGACTAGAGAATTCTGTTAATCACTATCTTATCTGGAAGATTAACTCCCACTCGATTCAATTGATTGAAGTACCCAGACAATTTGGGCACATGGTCACTAGTTGAGCGATTCTCCTCCATCTTTTAGCTATAGAACTTGTGGGAGACTTCATATCTCTCAACTCGGGTATTTGCTGGAAATATTAACTTCAACTCCTGGAACATCTCATATGGTCCATGACGTTCAAAACGTCTTTGAAGTCCCGATTCTAAGCCGTTAAGCATGGTGCACTAAACTATCAAGTAGTCATCATATTGAGCTAGACAAACGTTCATAACGTCTGCATCTGCTCCTGCAATAGGTCTGTCACCTAGCGGTGCATTAAGGACATAATTCTTCTGTGCAGCAATGAGGATAAACCTCAGATCACGAATCCAATCCGCATCATTGCTACTAACATTTTTCAACACAATTTTCTCTAGGAACATATCAAAATAAACATATGAAAGCAACAACGCGAGCTATTGATCTACAACATAATTTGCAAAATACTACCAGGACTAAGTTCATGATAAATTTAAGTTCAATTAATCATATTACTTAAGAACTCCCACTTAGACAGACATCTCTCTAGTCATCTAAGTGATCACGTGATCCAAATCAACTAAACCATGTCCGATCATCATATGAGATGGAGTAGTTTCAATGGTGAACATTTTGATCATATCTACTATATGATTCACGTTCGACCTTTCGGTCTCCGTGTTTCGAGGCCATATCTGTATATGCTAGGCTCGTCAAGTATGACCTGAGTATTCCGCGTGTGCAACTGTTTTGCACCCGTTGTATTTGAACGTAGAGCCTATCACACCCGATCATCATCTGGTGTCTCAGCACGAAGAACTTTCGCAATGGTGCATGCTCAAGGAGAACACTTCTTGATTATTAGTGAGAGATCATCTTAAAATGCTACCGTCAATCAAAGCAAGATAAGATGCATAAAGGATAAACATCACATGCAATCAATATAAGTGATATGATATGGCCATCATCATCTTGTGCTTGTGATCTCCATCTTCGAAGCACCGTCGTGATCACCATCATCACCGGCGCGACACCTTGATCTCCATCGTAGCATCATTGTCGTTACGCCATCTATTGCTTCTACGACTATCGCTACCGCTTAGTGATAAAGTAAAGCAATTACAGGGCGTTTGCATTTCATACAATAAAGCGACAACCATATGGTTCCTGCCAGTTGCCGATAACTTCGGTTACAAAACATGATCATCTCATACAATAAAATATAGCATCACGTCTTGACCATATCACATCACAACATGCCCTGCAAAAACAAGTTAGACGTCCTCTACTTTGTTGTTGCAAATTTTATGTGGCTGCTACGGGCTTTAGCAAGAACCGTTCTTACCTATGCATCAAAACCACAATGATAGTTCGTCAAGTTGGTGCTGTTTTAACCTTCGCAAGGACCGGGCGTAGCCACACTCGATTCAACTAAAGTGAGAGAGACAGACACCCGCCAGCCACCTTTAAGCACAAGTGCTCGTAACGGTGAAACCAGTCTCGCGTAAGCGTACGCGTAATGTCGGTCCGGGCCGCTTCATCTCACAATACCGCCAAACCAAAGTATGACATGCTGGTAAGCAGTATGACCTGTATCGCCCACAACTCACTTGTGTTCTACTCGTGCATATAACATCAACGCATAAAACCTAGGCTCTGATACCACTATTGGGGAACGTAGTAATTTCAAAAAAAATTCTACGCACACGCAAGATCACGGTTGATGTAGTCGTATGTCTTCATGATCCGACCGATCCAAGTTCCGAACG
This sequence comes from Triticum aestivum, assembly GCF_018294505.1. NCBI lineage: Eukaryota > Viridiplantae > Streptophyta > Magnoliopsida > Poales > Poaceae > Triticum > Triticum aestivum. The sequence continues at coordinate 218,449,001 of NC_057798.1, read as the reverse complement.
TACGGCACCTCCGAGTTCAGCACACGTTCAACTCGATGACGATCCCCGGGCTCCGATCCAGCAAAGCGTCGGGGATGAGTTCCGTCAGCACGACGGCGTGGTGACGATGATGATGTTCTACCGGCGCAGGGCTGCGCCTAAACTCCGCGACGATATGACCGAGGTGGAATATGGTGGAGGGGGGCACCGCACACGGCTAAGGAACGATCCGTAGATCAACTTGTGTGTCATGGGGTGCCCCCCTGCCCTCGTATATAAAGGAGCAAGGGGGAGGGGGCGGCCGGCCAAGGGAGGGCGCGCCAGGGAGGAGTCCTACTCCCACCGGGAGTGGGACTCCCTCCTTTCCTAGTCCAACTAGGAGAGGGGAAGGAAGGGAAGGAGAAGGAGAAGGAAGGAGAGGGAGGAAGAGTAGGAAAGGGGGGCCGGCCCCTTAGTCCAATTCGGTTTGGGCTAGGGGGGCCACGCGCCCTGTCTCCTCTCTTCCACCACTTGGCCCATGAGGCCCATTGCTTCTTCCTCGTATTCCCGTAACTCCCCGGTACCCTCGAAAATACCTGAATCACTCGGAACCTTTCCGAATTCCGAATATAGTCGTCCAATATATCGATCTTTACGTCTCGACCATTTCGAGACTCCTCGTCATGTCCCCGATCTCATCCGGGACTCCGAACTCCTTCGGTACATCAAAACTCATAAACTCATAATATAACTGTCATCGAAACCTTAAGCGTGCGGACCCTACGGGTTCGAGAACTATGTATACATGGCCTAGAACTATTCTCGGTCAATAACCAATAGCAGAACCTGGATGCCCATATTGGTTCCTACATATTCTACGAAGATCTTTATCGGTCAAACCGCATAACAACATACGTTGTTCCCTTTGTCATCGGTATGTTACTTGCCCGAGATTCGATCGTCGGTATCCAATACCTAGTTCAATCTCGTTACCGGCAAGTCTCTTTACTCGTTACGTAATGCATCATCCCGTAACCAACTCATTGGTCACATTGCTTGCAAGGCTTATAGTGATGTGCATTACCGAGAGGGCCCAGAGATACCTCTCCGACAATCGGAGTGACAAAACCTAATCTCGAAATACGCCAACCCAACATGTACCTTTGGAGACACCTGTAGTACTCCTTTATAATCACCCAGTTACGTTGTGATGTTTGGTAGTACCCAAAGTGTTCCTCCGGCAAACGGGAGTTGCATAATCTCATAGTTACAGGAACATGTATAAGTCATGAAGAAAGCAATAGCAATATACTAAACGATCAAGTGCTAGGCTAACGGAATGGGTCAAGTCAATCACATCATTCTCCTAATGATGTGATCCCTTTAATCAAATGACAACTCTTTTGTCCATGGCTAGGAAACTTAACCATCTTTGATAAATGAGCTAGTCAAGTAGAGGCATACTAGTGACACTATGTTTGTCTATGTATTCACACATGTATTATGTTTCCAGTTAATACAATTCTAGCATGAATAATAAACATTTATCATGAAATAAGGAAATAAATAATAACTTTATTATTGCCTCTAGGGCATATTTCCTTCATCAAGATCGTGCCATATAGGAAGATGGCCACCGGTGATGGAATCCCCCTTCGGCAGGGTGCCGGAACGGGCTCTCGAGAGGTACTGGTACATACCCTCAGCCCCGAGGGTGAACTACTCCCTCCTCATCATGGATAGCGCCGGGATGATGAAGATGGCCACCGGTGATGGAATCCCCCTTCGGCAGGGTGCCGGAACGGGCTCTCGAGAGGTTTTTGGTGGCTACAGAGGCTTGCGGCGGCGGAACTCCCGATCTATCTTCTGTTCTGGAAGTTTTAGGGTACGTAGGTATATATGGGTGCAGGGGGTACGTCGGTGGACCTCCGGGGGACTCACGAGGTAGGGGGCGCGCCCAGGGGGGCGTGCCCCCCACCCTCGTGGGCAGCCCGGTAGTCCCCTGACGTGCACTCCAAGTCTATCTGGTTGGTTTCCTTCCAAAATTAACTTCTCCAGTTGATTTTGTTCCGTTTTGACTCCGTCTGATATTCCTTTCCTCGAAACACTGAAATAGGCATAAAACAGCAAATCTGGCCTGGACCTCCGGTTAATAGGTTAGTCCCAAAAATAATATAAAAGTGGATAATAAAGCCCAATATTGCCTAAAACAGTAGATAAAGTAGCATGGAGCAATAAAAAATTATAGATACGTTGGAGACGTATCAACCACGCCGCGTCGAGCGCATCATGACGGCGAGGCCCTGGACAACAACGAGCCGGAGATGGGAAGACGCAGGAGTAGAGTCGCAGACGGAGAGGTGTACGAGGGTTAACTGGTTCTAGTGCGGTGTGGTTCGGCAGTCGGTGGAGAAGAACAGGAGGTGTGGAGGGTTGGAGGGATGGCCTGGCCAACGGTGGAGTAGCGCTTCATAGCGAAGCATGCTAAGTAGAGCTGCTAGCAGCAGGAGGCGGGAGGTGGTCTCGGCAGCGCTGGAGGAAGAAGACGAGAGATTGAAGATGGATGCTGGCCGTTGGATGTAAATCCAATGGCTAACATGTCAGAATCATTTGTTGACAAAATTTACAACGACTTGCGTTGGCTTTGACCTATTGGCCCACATTTCAGCCTCCAAAAATGTGGCATGTATTCAACCCATTTTTTCAGAATTTACAGTCTTTTTTTGCGCGGTAGAATTTACAGTCAATTTGATCTTTTTTTTTGAATTACAGCCATTAGCTGGGCTGGGTGAACAATTAATGTAGCTTTCATGCGGCCCATTTATTTTATTTCCTAAAAAATTACAGGCCATTTGCACTTTATCTAGATACACGATTTTGCTGGGCTGATTCTAATTATAATGTTGGGTTGGGCCAGCAATGTTATCAAAAAATAAAAAAGGGCTGAGCATTTTGTTATAAATATATTTAAATAATAAGTGATATTATTACATTCGTCCTTAAATCTTACCAAGCTTTTGTACACAATCACTAGGATTTTCGTGCCAAAACAATCCAGGATTTTATTTGTTAAGAAATTATTTTTATAAGTTAATAAGATGTGGGATATTGTTTTCTTACATATGTAAGTATCTGTTAAATATATGATGACAATAAAAATAATATATAATAACATATAAAATAATTTAAATATATATAATATAGTTAAAAGGGAAACATAAGTTGTACCTGGCGTTCCTATTCTTATATAGAAAAATAGAACACACCGCTGCGTTTTCTTCAAAAAAATACATAAATTGGGCTGCCAAAAATAAAACCTTGGATGGGCGGTCCATAGGCCGGTTGATACATGACGGCCCTAAGAAAATACAAACAAGCCCTCCCATCCGAGGTCGTGGGCTGCGCATGTTAAAAATGAAAGCCTAGATGGGGCAGCCCAAAACCACGTCCAACACTTGCCAAAACTCCGTCCCTCGTTTTCTGTGTGTTTCGCACACTCAACATTGTGTGGGCATTTTGACTGTGCATCATATGAAGATGTGCTATGCATGAATGTTGATCAGCATGATGTTAACTGGCTGGTAGTTCCATTTTCGACCACGAATAAAACTTCCAACATGATGTTAACCCTATTTGAAAAGGCCGTGTTAATATAAATGCTCTGCCTCTGAAAGTTGCAGTTTCTTATCTGAAACTGAACTTGCAGTTTCTTATCTGAAACTGAAACTTGCAGTTTCTTCTCGTCTGCACTTTTATACTCCTATGAAACTACATTTTTTTAAGTGCTAAAAATAGATCTCTAGAATTCATAAAATTCTTCATATGCTCAATACTGCAAATCTGAAATTCAAAAGACATTCATATCTGAAAGTACTCTCAAAATACACAACACAAAACACAATTCACAACCTGCAAATACTGACAACCCTAAGCTCCTCCAGACAATTCACAACCTGCCCGACTATTGGGCTGGGGGGCAGTCCCCTCCTATTCCTCGACGGCAGACAGCCGCCCCGTGAGACAATGTGAACGGCGAGGGAGACGATGGCGGGGAAGCGTCGTCGGGCCAACTGCTTTTCTCCTCTTGTAGTTGGGTTCGGTCGACGAAGACTCCACCGGCTCGCTTTGGCAGGACACCCTCACAAACGGCACCTTGTAGATGCTCGATCCTTCAATCTCTTGTGGATGCTCCATCTGGGATCGGTACTCCCATCACCGCTCCCTCACGATCGGATTCGGTGAATCTGTTTGCTCCATGGCCCAGAGGAGCAGCTCTATGTACTCCGGCGCAACTCCCTCCGGGAGTATTGCTGCCTTTTCGCTCTGTTGCAGATATTTGGCCATGGATGTCGCCGTCGCCGCTAGTTGGTCCTTGTTGTCAAACCAAGACTGTATCTCCAACATCCTAGCTAGCTTCATAGGGTCGCCGTCTGCGATCCTCACGTATCGGTTGTACTCCTCCATCGATCTAATTCTCCAGAGCACCTTCACTCGCCGGCGGTGGTTTTTGAATGGAAGAGGAGAGGAGCGGCACTGGTTTTGGATTAGAATGGGACAGGAGCGACGCTGGTTTTGGACTGGAACAGGAGAGGAGGGGCGGTGGTTCTAAAATGGAAGAGGAGAGGAGCGGCGCTGGATTTAGATTGGAATAGGAGAGGAGCGGCGGTGGATATAGATTGGAACAAGAGAGGAGTGGAAGAGCGGCGCTGATCTTGGAAGTATTTTTTTGTTGTTTTGCGTATTTTGGGTCAATGTTTGACCACGTACTGTATGTGACAAGCAAAATGTGAATGCATGTCACCAAAAATTGTATCGTTTGGTTCGTATCTGAATGTACTTTCAAATTATATTATTTTTGCAATGTATGACATATATTTTATGTGCGAAAATCATGGTCAATTATGACCCAGAATAAAAGGGAGACTAGTTAATGTGGGGTCGCTTTCTTAATTGAAGGGTAAATTGATTTTGATTTTGATCCAGTCACAGCGCGCCGGCCCTCTCGCCCCATCCTAAATCGCTGCCGCACGCTCCTCTCCCTCTTCTCCATTGCAAAACCACCTCCTCTCCTCTCCATATCTCCATTCCAAAACCACCGTCTCGCCTCTCCCTCTTCTGATCTTCTCCATTGCAAAACCACCTCCTCTCCTCTCCATCATCTCCATTCCAAAACCATCGTCTCGCTTCTCCCTCTTCTGATCTTCTCCATTGCAAAACCACCTCCTCTCCTCTCTATCATCTCCATTCCAAAACCACCTCCTCTCCTCTCCATCATCTCCATTCCAAAACCACAGTCTCGCCTCTCCCACTTCTGATCTTCTCTCCATTGCAAAACCACCTCCTCTCATCTCCATTCCAAAATCACCTCCTCTCCTCTCCCTCTTCTCTATTCCAAGACCATCGTCTCTCCTCCCATCTTCCAAAGCTAGCATCGGACCACTCAGAACAACAACTATGGAGAGGATGCAACAGCGAATCAGGCAGATCGCCAGCGGCGACCAGGCAAAGTTAGCCAGGTTGAAGGAGATCCTTAGTTGGTTTGACAATGAGTGGGAGATTTCGAGGACGGTGCGGGCCATGTGGCAATGTATGCGAAAGAGCGAGACAGCGGCGATGAGGGCGACGATGTACATGTACTCCTCGGCGGCAGTCACGCCACAGTCCTCCGAGTTCATCGAGTATCTCCTATGGGCGATGGAGCAGACAGATTCGCCCGAGGCGATAGTCAGGCGGAGGTTGTGGGCGTATAGGTCGAAGGTCGAGCACCTAGAGGATAATGAATCGATCGAGTATGGTGTGCCGTTCGTGAGGGTGCAGAGCCAGCCGGAGCCACAGGAGTATTCGTTCTCCCACCGCAAGAGGAGGCCGGATGGCGCGACGTCGCTTCCCCGACGTTCTCCACGGTTCCCTCGACGCTCGCCTCGTTTCAACGGCGGCGGTAGGGTTTAAGGTAAGCTTCACACTAACCTAATCTTCCACTTGCTCATGCTTACAATCAGTGTGACAGCTAATGAAAATCATGCTTACAATCAGTCTCTGAGTACTATGCCAATCACCCTAAAATAGCTCTGGACCTTTGGGTCAAAGTTGTGACACAGTGTACAAATAAAGAAAAATAGATTGGTGCTTCTTTCAAAAAAGAGTACTCCCTAGAAAACTGCCAATATAAGCTACTAGTATTTGGTTAGAGGATTTGCTGCCGAGAAAGATCCATCCATAGAGAGCGCCACACATCCCACTGGTTGTGGTGGATGCCAATGCGTGCATGCAGCATGGTTGGTGTCGGTAATTTTTACTTGGCACACCTCGCACTCTGCATATATGCTGGTTCCATACGTACATTTGTGCAGTTCCACCAAAATGCAGCTGAATAACCCTGTTTGCATAGATAATGAAAAAGCGTGATTACATTATAGTGGCACTAGTTGATGAAACACACAAAATAAATAGAAGAAAATATTGCGATAGTATCATAGTATGCCATGCTGCGAGGGCGAGATGGGCCGTGCGACGCCTCATACGGTACGCCTCATACTGGACATCGTCCCAAGTCTCCCAGATACACCTTCTGCCAGTGATGAACATCAGTGTACAACAGTAGTACAAGGAGGCGCCTTGAGACATTCAAATCTCTATTTTGTACATATCAACTAAAATTAAGCACCCTAGTTTGCAGAAACGCTTAAACATTAACAATGGGACTAGTTGATGAAACATACTTTAACAAAGAGAAGCACTTTCTTTATCTACATTGCAAATGAAATGATAGAGATGACACTCGCTCTATTTTAACTGTATTATTACTTCATTTTATCAGTGACACTACGGTCGAGCAGGTGGTAAACGAGGTGTATCGTGCGTCGTAAGGATGGAGGCCGGGGGTGCTTAGACTGGGATGCTGAAGCTGGCTCTTTCAGTCACCAACATGGATGATTCAATTCATGGGACCTTTTGGTGCAGTTCACCTAAAATGAAGCAATGTCCCGTGAGCTGCAGCTTCTTCTTCAATTTTTTTTAAGAAAAGGGCTCCAGCCCCGGTTCCATTTCCATCAGAAAACGAAACCCACAGAGCTTCTTCTTCATTAGTTGCAATAAAATTGAGCAACATCAAGGTTGGTTGTGAAGCTCCTGGAATGCTCAACTATAATTTGGATATCATTTGTGCAGTTCAACTAAGATCGAGCGTGAAATGTATATCTCTGTTTGCACAAAAAAGGTGGAAAGGAGGGTGACTAACAAGTAACAAGTGATGAAACATGCATCAAATGAAAAGAAGCATGTTCCTTATCTGAATGGCAATCCTACAAGGACAGTAGCAATTTCTAAAGCAGTGGCATTGCTAGATATTAGTGTGGGCATCAGGATTAACTATGACAACCGTTAAATACGACATTACTTTGGGCACGGGAGAGTAGGCGGACCAGGACAGTTGCATTTCTAACGAAAAGAACCAACTTATCTTAATGGGAAATTTTAGCAGGACATGTAAACAAGTGCCATTGATTCATATTACTGGAGGCATTACATTGAAAACAACATTGGTTTAACATGTCCTTACTTTTAACAGTGCGACTGCTACATTTTACCAGTCGCATTACATAAGAGTGGCTCGGGGCAACAAACATCAGAACAGGATATCTGGGTTGGTCCCATTTTTGTTCGATATAGCCACCTTATACTGTGTGAGGCTAGCAAATCTAGTGCTGGACTTACTCTGTTGACTTGTCCCCCAGTCCCCACTTTCTTTCCTTTTTCAACCAATAGATCGGGTTTATATTGAGTTTGTACTGCGTTTCCCTTTATTTCCCTATTAGACCTAGAGACCAGTTGGATAGCCAGTCTCTGCTACTTTTCGCCCCCATTATTTCCTCTTTTGACCAAGTCCTAGATTCAGGTAACAAATCCTCCCCTACCCCCACCCCCTTTCTTCCTTGTTTTGAACCAAGTAGTACTAGATTCAAGTGCATGAACTAGTTTTACCTCTTAAACGTAAAAAAATTAGGTGGTTTTCGAACAGCCGATCGATCCTATCTACGAGGGGGCCTGAGAAATAGTAAAAGTTACAAATGTAGCGACATCAGGAGCTCGGGAAGTAGAGCAAGGCCGGTTTCGAAGGAAGTTATACCTGATGGTCGCCGGGATGTCGCTAGGAGGGCGGCGGGAGGCCGGATCTGCCCACACTACGACAGCGAGGAAGAAGGGGTCGGAGGCCCTCCCTCGCCAGCGGTGCTTGGGAGAGAACAGCAAGGCAGGCTGATCGAGACGCACCCAGCAGTGGGTAAGAGCCGTCGCCGAGGACGACCGCGTGAACGTTGCACCTTCTCACCTTCCCCCGTGGAGAGGATTCGGCTGGATCTGTGACCAGCGATGAGCAGAGAGAGAGAGAGAGAGAGAGAGAGAGAGAGAGAGAGAGAGAGAGAGAGAGTGGCCACCGCTGTCGTGTTTAGATCTGGAGAGGCCGAGACGGTGTGAAGAGAGCAACACTAGCAAGCAAGCGCGGAGGCTCCTTCCTATATAGTGGAGTAGTACTTAGTTTCCTTTTGTCTACCGGAGCCGGCTTGACCTCGTCAATGACTGTCGAGAAGTCTTCATGCACGTGGCCCGGAGGCGCAGTTGTCGTCATTTTGATCTGAAGCCCCGGATTATAACATATAACACAAAAAAATGCCACATGACAAGAAATCATAACCTCACTGCCCAAAGGAGACAACATGAATCCCGACGGACAAACTAGACGAGGAACAAAGCTCAAATTAAAGATAAACTCATAGAAAAGGGGTCCATCGATAGATGTCCTAATTAACATAGCCGGCTTGACCTAGATGGCAGCCGAGTAGTCACTGATCGTGCATGTGCCCCCAATGACTAGCCCAACTCAGTTGTCGCTGTTTAACCCTCGCAGTGATCCAAAGCACATGACACATAATTTTGCGAGATGACAAGAAACCTCTTTTTAGATTTCTCACCACAACTACAACCATGTACAACACAGCCTGCACGATATGTAGACGATAACCAATCCAGGCGTGTCTGCTGGAGTCTGGTCACATGCATGGACGAACTGATCTTCCGTGTCTTGCAGGGATCGTCCAGGCACCAACGTAGTACAACACTTCTCTAGTACTATCGCTCGTCTCCCTCTTCTATTAAGTCACCCGACTTGCGGGGCCGGGGAGTGTGCCTATGGTCGGTTCTCAATTGCCGTCCCACATGTGTGTGCGAGCGCAATATGACGCGCGTTCCATTCGGAGAGCAGCTTGCCAGACCGACCGACCGTCTGGGGTGCGACGCGAACGCGACGTGCGTGCTGTATACTCCGTACATATGTACCGCCGTTTTCTAGACACTTTGCTCCATGGTGCGGGCGCAATCCATGGATACAAAATTAGTATACTGTATACTATTTAAAAGTCGAGGGTGGGGCTTTTCCTGCCGGGTAGGCAGCGGGACAGTTCCGCCTAGTCGGTTCGGCAGAGACGCGAGAAGACGAGGGAGTAGGCTGCTGCAAACGTAGGGCTATGTGATTTGACAGCGAGGTACTGCTGGATAGGTGGGGCCCCGTGATTTGACTTGCCATTATCATTTTAACTGCGGCGCTACGACCGGCGTGAGTCTCCCGATTCCTGACCACCTCCATACAGGTGCCTCTCCCAATGCTCCACCATGTTGTAGTAGAGGATGGCTCTTGCATGAGATCCCACTTCTCCACTTTTTCCTTGCCTCTCTTTCCTCCACATATGCAAAAATGCCATGTAAAGCGCACTATTGTACTTACTTGCTCCTACAGGTGCTTAAGCTTGCCACATAGGTGTAAAGTTTGATGTGGCAAGTTAATCAAGAAGAGAGAGACTAGTTTGGTGACCCAAGGAAGAAACGGTGCTAAGCGCGTGTACCTAGGTGAAAATACAGTTTTGAGTCTATAGCTAATTAAATGAAGCAAACTAAGCAACACCATTTCATTGGAAGAGGTCACTCCTTGGCAAATGCAATAAATACTAGTACTCCCTGTGTCCCATTATATAAGAACGTTTTTGACACTACACTAGCTAGTGTCAAAAACGTTCTTATATTATGGGACGGAGGGAGTACGAAGAAAGAGATAGAGAGGAGTAAAAAAATACACTTATAGCCAACCTTGTTCTAGTATGAGTGACTAAGTGATGACTATGTATGACATGCCAACATCAGATAGCCTAACGCACTATGTTAAATCTCCAAGGGCGCGACCACGCGAGCGACGCGACGGTCGTGGTAGGCGCGACCATGATACGGGCTGTTGGCAGCCCTTGGATCTGAGATCAAACGGTCGCATGCTAAGTTGCTGAAAATTTTAAGAATAACCCTCCAGGATAGGATATTCACTCATAGGTCTAGAATCACGCCATGCAACCGTTCGATCTCTGATCCAAGGGCTCTTGGAAGCCCGTATCATGGGAGAATGGAAAGCCACTACCCTGCTGTTTGCACGCTGGCAGTTCGCTCCTACTCTTTCCCCTTTAATACTACGGCGGTTCGCTCCTAGTCGTCCCATCCATTCACATTACGGCAGTTCCACTAATCCTAACCGTCCTCCCAAATCCATGGCGTCCCAAATCTCCCCGATCGGCGGTGAGTACAAGGTTAGAACCATCACCGACGATGAGTTCGACGTCATCTACACCCGTACTTCCGCGACGGTGAAAGGATGCCTTTCTCGCTTCATACGCATGTTCGAAAACTCACATGATGAGTGGGTCGCTGGGCTAGATGTTGAGTACACCACAGTCGTGGGATGAGAGAAGGATCCAAAGGACGAAGAGAGGAAGAAGCCCGCCGTGATCCAGGTTTGCGTACATAACGTTTGCTTGGTCTACCACATATGCCATGCCAACGTTGAGTGCTAGGATTTTAAGAACTTCCTCGAGGACAAAATAGTCAAATTCGTTACTGTAGACTTTAAGAACGACAAAGAAGTCCTGCGTCGGATAGGCCTCATTGTAGGCAACCCCTTTTACCTCTAGAAGAATTGGCTGGTGCCCTCTCGTCAGCCCTCAATGCTGACCTTGGCAGGAGCCATGGTTCATCCTTCGTACCACAAACTGGAGAAACCTCATTACACGTTTCATCGTCATGCATGGCAGCGGAATGTACTAGATATAGACCACATCCAGTATGCTGCAATGGATGGCTACCTTTGTTTCAATATCTACAAGGGTTGGATGAAGAGCAACAGCCAAGTTGGCGGTTCAAGCAAAGAAGTATCGGCCAAGAGGAAGAGGGACAAGGACGAAGTCGAGGACGTGGACGAGGACTCCGAGTAAGGTGGCAGTGTCGTTGCTCATGGCGGTTCTAAACTTCTAATGCACTGTCTACCGGATTAGTTGCATAGTTTAATTCCAGGTGTGCTTAGTTTAATTTGAGGGGTGTGTTGTTGTGACGCCCGGGTAATTATGCTACAGTAATCCCCACTAATGTTGCCACGTCACCTCGGTTACTGTGGATAAACTCGCGTTAGTTCGAAACCGGTTCGAATTCAAAATCAAAACAAAAGCAAGGATAAAAGGTTTCAAAACAAAGACTAAAAATGTTCGGGGGTTGTCTAAAATAGCTAACCTAATTATGGTGGGGTGCACTAATTTTGGTAAAATGCTTTGGCATTTTAAGTAAACTAAAACCAGAAAAGAGAAATAATAAAAGAAGAAGGGAAAACCCCTGGCCCATTCCCCCCCCTGGCCCGGCCCAGCGCCGGTCGCTTATCCCCTCACCCCCCGCGGCAAACCCTAGCCGCCCCACACTTCCCCCCCACGCGCCCCGACCCACGCTCCCCTGCTCCCTCGCCCGATCCAGATCGGGGCGAGACCCCCGTCGCCCCCCCACCTCGCCGGCGGCCCCCGCCGCCCCACCGCCGCCCGGACCCCCCTCATCCTCCTCTCCACCGTCCGGGGTCCCCTCCTCCCCTCCGTCGCCCCCAAGCACGAGCAACCGCCGCCGCGGGTCGATCCCGACCCCCTCCGCCTCCCCGACGCCGGCGAGCTCGCCCCCGCCCGCCTCCTCGCCGGTCGTCACCGCCCTCCACCGAGCCCGCTCGCATAGACCCGGCGCGCCCCGATGTGAGCTCGCCCCCTCCCCCTCCGTCGTTCCCCTCTCTCCCCCTCCCGAACGACGCCGCGCCCGGAGCCCCGTCGCCGGCTCCGCCCCGGCTCCGGCCACCCGCGGCCACGCCGCCTCCCCCCCCGTGCCCTCTCCTTCCCCCCTCGCCGAATGACGCCCTCGTTCCCCCCTCCCGGCCACCGAACCCCCGGGTCCCTATCCTCTCCTCTTCCCGAACGGTGCCGTCACCGGAGCTCCGTCTCCGGCGACCCGAACCTCGCCCTCGTTTCCCCCCCGGTCACCAGACCGCTCGACCCTCCGTCTTGGGCGCCGCTAGCCCCGGTTGCGGCCCCGTTCCCTCTTGGCCGTGCCTTGCCTCGACCTTGCGCCGGCGACCGTTGGCCGGCGCCCCACTGTGCCCCGGTGGCCTGCGCCGACCGCCCTCGCCGCGCCCACGGCCACGCCTCCCCGGTGCTCCTGGTGCCCCGCTGCGGCAACCCCGCCGTGGCCACGGCCACGCCCCGCCCCGGGCAGGCTACGGGCTCCCTGTCGCCCTGGCCGGTTGTCCGCTCCAGCGCCCGAACCCACCGAACCCGTTTGGCCCTGGGCCAATGACATGGGGGCCCCACCCCCCTAAAAAGAACGGTTTTTATTAAAACAAAAATAAAAATAAAAATAAAATGAATTAAAACTAATTAACTAATTAATTAATTAATTAATTAATTAAGTATTTAATTAATCTAATTAATTCTGTTTAATTAACCCTAACCACTAATTAACCTAATTAACTAAGGTTAATTAACTTTGATTAGGCTAATTAAGTTAATAGAGTATGACGAACGGGACCCACATGTCAGGGTTGACTCAGTCAACCCCTGTTGACTGCTGACGTCAGCATGACATCATGCTGACGTCATTAATACATTTTTTCGAATTAATTAAATAAATAAATAAATTTAAGAAATTAATAAAATCTTTAGAAAATCATATCTTTTAATCCGTAACTCGGATTAAAATGTTTTCAACATGAAAGTTGCTCAGAACAACGAGAGGATTCCGGATACGCAGTCCGTTCGTCCGCCACACCCCTCTAACCTATCGAACCCGCAACTTTCCCCCTCCGGCTCCTCTGCCCGAAAACACGAAACACCGGGAATACTTTCCCGGATGTTTTCCCCCCTTCACCGGTATCACCTACTACCGCGTTAGGGCACACCTAGCACCGCTCATTGTCATGTCACGCATCGTCGTGTTTATGTTTGCATTGTATTCATTGTTTCTTCCCCCTCTTATCTCCGGTAAACTACGAGACCGACGCTGCTGCTGCCCAGTTCGACTACGGAGTTGACGACCCCTCTCTCTTGCCAGAGCAACCAGGCAAGCCCCCCCCCCCTTGATCACCAGATATCGCCTATTCTACTCTATACTGCTTGCATTAGAGTAGTGTAGCATGTTACTGCTTTCCGTTGATCCTATTCTGATGCATAGCCTGACATTGTCGCTACTTCTGTTGATACCTTACCTGCAATCCTATATGCTTAGTATAGGATGCTAGTTTATCATCATTGGCCCTACATTCTTGTCAGTCTGCCTTGCTATACTATCGGGCCGTGATCACTTGGGAGGTGATAACGGGTATATACTATACATACATACATACTATACAGATGGTGACTAAAGTCGGGTCAGCTCATTGAGTACCCGCAAGTGATTCTGACGAGGGGGCTGAAAGGACAGGTGGCTCCATCCCGGTAGAGGTGGGCCTGGGTTCCCGACGGCCCTCAACTGTTACTTTGTGGCGGAGCGACAGGGCAGGTTGAGACCACCTAGGAGACAGGTGGGCCTGGCCCTGTTCGGCGTTCGCGGATACTTAACACGCTTAACGAGATCTTGGTATTTGATCTGAGTCTGGCTACAAGCCTATACGCACTAACCATCTACGTGGGAGTAGTTATGGGTATCCCGGCGTCATGGTATCAGCCGAAGCACTTCAGACGTCAGCGACGGAGCGGCGCGCGCCGGATTGGAACATAAGCCTGCTCTTGTATTAAGGGGGCTAGTTCTGCTTTCGGTCGCGTACGCAATGTGCAGGTGTGCTATGGGCGATGGGCCCAGACCCCTGTGCGCTTAGGTTTAGACCGGCGTGTTGGCCTCTCTGTTGAGCCTAGGTGGGGCTGCGACGTGTTGATCTTCCGCGGCCGGGCATGACCCAGGAAAGTGTGTCCGGCCAAATGGGATCGAGCGTGTTGGGGAATGTGGTGCACCCCTGCAGGGAAGTTAATCTATTCGAATAGCCGTGATCTTCGGTAACAGGACGACTTGGAGTTGTACCTTGACCTTATGACAACTAGAACCAGATACTTAATAAAACACACCCTTCCAAGTTCCACAGACAACCCGGTGATCGCTTTTCCGCAGGGCGATGAGGAGAGGATTGCCGGGTAGGATTATGCTATGCGATGCGACTGGAGATGCGCTTGGAGATGCTACCTGGATATGCTACTTGGAGATGCTACTTGGAGGACTTCAATCTACTCTCTTCTACATGCTGCAAGGCGGAGGCTGCCAGAAGCGTAGTCTTCGACAGGATTAGCTATCCCCCTCTTATTCTGGCATTCTGCAGTTCAGTCCACTGATATGGCCCTTTACACATATACCCATGCATATGTAGTGTAGCTCCTTGCTTGCGAGTACTTTGGATGAGTACTCACGGTTGCTTTCTCCCTCCTTTTTCCCCCTTTCCTTTCTTTCTGGTTGTCGCAACCAGATGCTGGAGTCCAGGAGCCAGACGCCACCGTCGACGACGACTCCTACTACACCGGAGGTGCCTACTACTACGTGATGCCCGCTGACAACGACCAGGAGTAGTTAGGAGGATCCCAGGCAGGAGGCCTGCGCCTCTTTCGATCTGTATCCCAGTTTGTGCTAGCCTTCTTAAGGCAAACTTGTTTAACTTATGTCTGTACTCAGATATTGTTGCTTCCGCTGACTCGTCTATGATCGAGCACTTGTATTCGAGCCCTCGAGGCCCCTGGCTTGTATTATGATGCTTGTATGACTTATTTATGTTTTAGAGTTGTGTTGTGATATCTTCCCGTGAGTCCCTGATCTTGATCGTACACATTTGCGTGCATGATTAGTGTATGATTGAATCGGGGGCGTCACAAGTTGGTATCAGAGCCGACTGCCTGTAGGAATCCCCCTTCCACACTCCTTGGCCGAAGTCGAGTCTAGTCGTTGAAAAACTTTTACTAACATGGCTGTGTGGCCCATGGGCCCACGTCGCCATCGGGAGGTATTAGGATCTTTTATTCCTCGACCTTTACTCTGGGATTCTGAACCCTCTTCTATTCGGGTTAAATGATTTCTACTAAAAACTAACTTTAGGTTCTCGAAAATACTTTCTCCCGGAGAGCCCCTTCAGTCCAGATGGTCACCGACTGCACCAGAAGATTTCAGAGATACTCTTTGATATTCTCTCGAGACCTTGTGCCCATCACTTTTGCTATTCCCGACCACCGGTAAATCCTTATGGATAACTACTTACACTTGCCATTCTTACTATCATTCCCCATTGGTCTTGTTATTACAAGATACCCTGAGAAACTCGTCGTGGTTTCGATAATCCCTTGAGCTTACTGCCTTGCTGTTCTTGTCACTTGAATACCCCTACGGTTAATTCTCGCATTTATCGAGTATCTGCCCATCCCTCAGTTGTTCATGTGTTACACAAAAGTCTTCGAATTACCAACCGATATTCCGAAAATCCTCAGCAACCTATTGCTCTGGAATTTCTTGTTTGCTTTCATTATGATTAATCCCATAAGTATAGAAATCTTATTGACATTCCTTGTCATTATCATTTTGAGTCTGTTGACTCAATATGTTGCGAATACACGCAATCATCATTGATCCTTATAAATTACCTTTCCGGCTAAGCTTCCATTCTTTTAACTGGAATTGGTTCTCGACCAATCCAATTGTCTTTGATTGTACCCTAAGGCTATTCAACTTATCCATCCCTAATCAGAGCATTGCTTCTGATCCCTTGATTTGGAAATCTTAATTCCTTGGCATTTGACAATTGAGTTAGTCAGTTGTTTCTATAATTTGATCTCCTTGCATTCTTCTTCCTCTAGTTGAGTATCGATGCTCACGTCAGATCCCTTGTGGACCACCAGATCCTTTGTTGGATTTTATCTGACAACGCCCTTCATATTCAATAACCTTGTGAGCCTTTCCTCTGATACATAATGCCTTTGGTAAATTGTATCCTTTGCTTTCTCAACCATGCTCTGCCTTTGAGCTTGAGTTAATTACTTCTGAAGATTTGGTATATGATTCTAAGATGCCCCAATGGGTTGAACCTATGCCTTCCTTAATAGGTGTGAACTCGAAAGTTTTCACGAGTCGTACTTTTCTGGTATTTTGCCAGATAAAATTTCAAAACTACAACTTCATTGAGCGCGAGAAGTGAATGAAAGGTTGTGCATTGGAGAAGTGGGAGTCGACCTTGAACTTTGCGTTCATGCCCATGGACACGATGTACATCTTCTCATCGAAGCTTCTTTTAAAATTAATTATTCCCTTGGTATAAGTTCATCTTATATCTAGGATCTGGCCTTTTTCAACCGTGGTTCCGACCATGATTGTTCTTCTTTGATCTCATTTCTCGGACAAGTTAAAACAATTGTCTTCTATGGATCAATACACCAGTCCAACCTTTACTTTGATCTTGTGTCGAGTATTACCCCCCTGGTTCTCGAGATTATCATGGAACTGCATAACTTTTTATGAGTTCTTCATCAAGTGCTACCTTCCCACTGATTCCAATTTTTCGCGGGCTCTGAGTTATTGAACACTCAAAGACACCGATAACTGAACCGAGTCCGCTCTACGGTTCAACAACTCTTCAGTAAGCTTCTATAAGTACGAGTTTGTCACCCGATCACGCCATTCCTAGCCTGTTTGGCTATATCATTGTCGTGACGATTCTAACGGTGCTACCTGGTCCTTATTCTCGGAGCACCAATTTTCGACGATGAACTAACCTTACGTCGATTTTCCTCGTCATAACCTTTCACCTTAAACAACAAGCTTGAGTTCGAGTTTGTGTCGTAACTGTGGTTCCAATAACCTCTTGCTTCATCATTCCTTTGACTTGATGTCGTTGCTGATTGACTACATCTGCATGAAATCTCTCGACAATTGTGTCGTGGTCATCATCAACCTTATGAGCTCTTCCAGGAATTCAATTGAATTCATAATGGGTAATACCATCCTTGCCCCTCGATGATTCCTGTTCTCATCGACCACCTTATTGCCTTCCGTTCAACACAACTTGTTCGTGTTTTGTGTAAACCTTGAGATCACTGCTACCCAGCAGTTGATCTTCCTTACCTCGGAAGTATTACCATCTCTTTTTGTCAAGAATGTGGTGAGAATTTCACCACCTCTTAATAATTCTTGATATCATAATACTTCTTGCCATCTTCGTTCATTCCTTGGTCCCCGTATTGTTTTCAACCGGAATACCGACAATGGAGCTATGACGTGTGAATTCAAAACTTCTAACAACCCTATTGCTTTGAAGTGAATGGGCGATAGTTCATTCTAAGTCCTTCACTAATTGAATCACCATTCTAACATTGGTTGTGCAACCCAACCCGTACTTCGGGCGCACCCTTCAACCAGTGTTTAATTGTGTATGTTTTCCTCGAGCATACTTCCTTATATCATTTGATCTAACAAATGTTATCCCATTGTTCACTTAATGGTGGAAATCCATCTTTTGGGAATCTCGGTGAATTGCCATTGAGTTCACCAGACACCTCCTTGTCCTCTCCTTGGTTTAATGGTGAACTATTGCTTCAGAAACCCGCTCCCATAGTTCATTTCCCGAGAAGCTTGCAATGCCATTTCAACGATTTGTGTTGCGCCTTTTCTTCTCAGACATCCTGAATCTCAGGTATCCTGACACCAATCGGATCTGAATCTCGGTCAGATATGATGGTTGGGACACCTTTCCAAGAGTTATGATGTTGATCCTTTGATGAGCCGCTAACATGATGTCATGCCTAGCACCCCCCCCTGGCTGGAGGACCTATCAATATAGATTCCTTTTCAGCAAGGTTATCCATTCATCCATGAGGAAATTGTAAGACTTATTCTACAAGTTATTCCAGATGGATCCTTCGTGATTCCAAAGTCTGATCTTCACCTGAAGGCCATGTCAATGCTATCTCGAAGCATGTCTGCGATACTCTGATTTTCAACAAGAACATCCGAAGCCCAATGCTAAATGTTTCTTGCTCAATTATCCGAACACCGTTGTATGGGTAATGTCATGAAATTTCTCTCCCCTTACCTAAAGGGTTTTCTACATTATATCCTGTCATGGATATCATGCTCTGCTTATCCTTGGGAAGGATATACCCCCGAAATATGTGTTTAAACACATTTTTCCTTTCCATTGTTCTGTTTAACCTAATGATCACATTTTCCTTTCCATGGGTCTGTTTGACCCTTCTTGTGACCTATATAATCTAAGCAGTGATAATCCCCTGCTTAGGTAAGCACCTCGTTGTACCACTCTGTAAGTAAGACCCTATTACTATTGTTGATGACATTCCAGTAACCACCGATGGACGAGAACCTTGCCTATTGGTCCGCCTCGTTCAACGAGCAGGAAAATGGTTCTCTTCGTTCCTCGCCCTTGGTACCTATGTTGTTGCCGACATGACCCTCAGACTCTCCTCTAACATGCCTTGCTTACATGATCGTGCAAGATGTCACCAACCTTCTACTTTTAACCACATGATGGGCCCATAACCCACAGTTTCACAGGATCGAAACCTGACTCTCCTGTACACCCCCTGTTCCCAAAGTTATTCCTCACGCTTGACTTTGTATGTAATTCACGGGCCACTTGCCTGTAGATCTATTCTGGTATCGGACGCAATACTTATACCCGTTGCTCTGAACCCTTTCGCACCCTGCTTCAGGCAATGAACGATTGCCTATCCGCTTGAAACTTCTTATCGCCCTGTCTTAGTTTGCTCTCGATGTGTGTCGTTTGTTCAACTCGCGAGATACTCATAAGTTCATTCTGGGGATACCCCCAGATGATTTTCACTTATAACATCCTTGCATTGTAGAGCTACCCCTTACCTATTCGTAAGTACGATGGAGTTCACGCAGAAATGGTGGCGAGTTTATCATGATGCATCGGAATAAAGGATTGAAGACATCAACGAAAGGAACTAACTTCGTCGAGAAGATCCGTTAGAATATCGTAACCAGAACTTTCCCCTTACTTCCCTCTTAAATCTCGGGACGAGATTTCTTGTAGTGGAGGAGAATTGTGACGCCCGGGTAATTATGCTACAGTAATCCCCACTAATGTTGCCACGTCACCTCGGTTACTGTGGATAAACTCGCGTTAGTTCGAAACCGGTTCGAATTCAAAATCAAAACAAAAGCAAAGATAAAAGGTTTCAAAACAAAGACTAAAAATGTTCGGGGGTTGTCTAAAATAGCTAACCTAATTATGGTGGGGTGCACTAATTTTGGTAAAATGCTTTGGCATTTTAAGTAAACTAAAAACAGAAAAGAGAAATAATAAAAGAA